>NW_005842247.1:978963-996513 GCF_000455745.1 Alligator sinensis
TTGTGGCTGCCTATAAATTCATCATGGGGGTGCAGAAGGGAATTGGTGAGGCTCTACTCACCAAGGCACCCCTGGGGGTCACAAGAAATAATGGCCATAAGCTAGCAGAGAGCAGATTTAGACTGGACATTAGGAAGAACTTCTTCACAGTTAGAGTGGCCAAAATCTGGAATGGGCTCCCAAGGGACGTAGTGCTCTCCCCTACCCTGGGGGTCTTCAAGAGGAGGTTAGATAAGCATCTAGATGGGGTCATCTAGACCCAGCCCTCTTTCCTGCCTATCCAGGGGGTCGGACTCGATGATCTATTGAGGTCCCTTCCAGCCCTAACATCTGTGAATCACCTCTTGCTAGAAATGTAGTTTTGTGAACAAGATAGAAACAGGACAGGAAATTTTAAACGCATGCATGGACACATACACATACATGCATATGTAGTTTATCACTAGTGCCCTTTCATCTGTCGCTTTCTCTTTCTGAACTTTCTACTTTGTTTTCATGTTGTCACTCAAGGCTACTGAACAACAAACAAGCAAATGAGATTTGAAGATGAGAAATGGACTTTGAAATTGCTTCCTGTAATTTTGTATTCATGCCATTCAAGCTGCAAGTTTATTCACTTGTTTTGCAATCTGATAGGCCTCGATGTGGGAACATATTTGAACTGTTGAGTTTCTTTATTTGTCAGAGAGAGAGATAGCAAACTAAGAATTCAAGAAAGAAAATGTTCTGTAGTATCTTGCTGATCCAGTGTAGTGGATTTGAATTTGTATTACCTGTCTTACTAGGAGCAAAAGATGATTTGTGTATATTTGTGGAGATAAAGTAGTCTTTTGATAATGCTACAGAATTATGTTCTGCTCCACTGTGGTATGTTAAGACAATATTTGTTACCTTAAATATTAGCTCTACTCTTCTACACTTTCAACGGGTATTGTCTAAAGTAAACAGTTACATTTTAAATGGTGTGTTCTCTACTTATCCTATGCTACACTGTAATATTTCATATAGCATCAGACTGTCAATCGTAAAATATATGAAATATACTGTATCAATTGGTATTTTTGTCCATTTCAAGGAAAAAGCTTAAATGATTATTAAATTCTGTGTGCCTATATACTGCTTCTTTATTGCCCTACTGAAGAAAATCTGACAGGATGCCTTTCCACAGTGTATTAGGGAATAGAAGAAATTTAGCATAATCCCATAATTAGTGTGTAGAAGAAATTAAATGGAGAAGGAAAAAAGGAAAGTGGATAGGAGAAAAAGAGAAATCAAGAGCAGGACGAGACACACATCAGTCGATGCAGACAAGTTAGAGGAAGCCATTGGTTAAGAAGAAAGCAAGAAAACAGGGAGTAAAATAGGTTTTGCGGGAAGGGGGAACAGGGGGAAGTTGTCCATTGTGTGATATAACTGGGATGTGTCAACAGCCATTGTACAAGATAGGTTTGTCTTTCTGAAGATTTTCACACAATTCACTTCTAAGATTGTTTCTCATTGCCAGAGATCAGAGCAGTGCCGGCAGCTGCTTTCTCCCCCCCCACCGGAGCAGTTAGACTTTCACCTTGACAGGCGGGTAATTAATGGATGGAGTGGAATTAACCAGGCACAGACACGTGTTGGTTACAGGAGATTGTTTACTTACGTCGCCCAGATAGTGACGTGTGACGCAGGCTGAGCCTTTGTTCCTGTTATAGTTGCTTCGGTTACAGTTGAGCGAACGAGGTCGGGTTATAATATCAAGTGATGACGAACGAAGCGCGCCGAGAACGGACTATCGAGCCTGCAGGGCTTTATTATGTCAAAATTAACGATGATGGGGAGTTATTGACGGATGATCAGACCGTCAAGCTACTCTGGTGATGGACTTAGGTTTCTCCTCAGAGATTTTTCCAGGGTTTTCCAGCTTGGGCGGAAGTTGCTAAACTATTTATAGACAGAGGTGTCTGACAGAGATACCCAATGATGAAGCGTTATGTGGAATCTTTAATTTTTTGGCAAGCAGCAGTTCTTTGTGCTCTCAGGTTGCTATCAGGTTACAAGGTAGTGGGTTAGGTTTCTAGTATGTTACGTATGAGGTTACGATGAGGGGTTTACGCTTGTTTCTTGACCAATTATATACAGTTCTCCCTCCGGGTTTTATTGCAGGGATTTATGGCAGGGCTATCCCCTTTCACCCTGACCAGTCTTAAGTTTCGTTTCTTGTTTGTGACGTGGGCGTAAATTATATACAGCTCTCCGCCAGGATTTTGTTTCAGGAGTTTCTGGCAAGGATTTCTTTTAACCCTTAGTTGACTACTGTGTGCAAAATGAGGATGGTCTGAATGGTGTGTCTCTTCTAGTGGCATGGGCACTGATTAACTGGGTTGTGACACTCATAACACTTCATTTATTACCTCCACACTTCTAGACTCTAGAGCTGTGCAAAGCTTCAGGTGGTGATTCGATTCGGAGGAGATTTGGCCTGGTTCAGCGGCTGAATCTCCAAATCTGAATTGAATCAGGGGACCAATAAAAAGGCCTGAATTGATTTAAAGCTCTGTGAATCTTTGGAAAAGATTCAGAGAGCTTCAGTGATTCGGGCAGTCCCTGCCCACTGCAGCAGGGAGCACCCCTGCCTGCTCCCCCAGCGCCCCACAACCCCCACCCGCTCTTCTACCCCACATGGCTGCCCTGCCTGCCCCATCTCCTGGTGCTATAAAAAAAAAAGCCCCAACTCATTGGGTGCTGTCAGGCGGGGAGGAAATCCCCACTGCCCCATGCTGCATGAAGGGCTCTGCCACGAGCTCCCCTGGCCCCCTCCCACTTCCCCATTCCCCCCATGGCTGCCCTGCCCACCTGAGCTCCAGCCCTTTAAGAAAAAAAACCCAAAAGAAACCCCTGGACACACTGGCTCCTGCAGTGGCTTTGGGGGGGCTCATGGAAGAGCCCCCCACATGGCTTGGGGCAACAGGGGGCACCATGGATTGCCCCCCACTGGGCAGGAACTGGTGAGCCCAGGGGGGGGTTTCCTTAAAGGGCCGGAGCTGGGGCAGGCAGGGCAGCCATAGGGGAGGCTGGGATGGGGGGGTTGGGGGCTCATGTAGAGCCCCACCATGCAGCGTGGAACAGTGGGGGGCAGCAGGGCAAGCTGCCGGTGAGCCGAGCAGCTCCTGAGCTACAGGGTTTCAAGTCCTTCTCTCTGCAGCTGTGGCATCCCCCCGGGGCTGCCAAAGTGAACTGCTGGGTGTGCTGGTGGCCAGAGAAGGTGATGGAGACAGTGCGCAGGGTGCTAAAAACCTAGGTGGGCTTGGGGACACTTGGACTTGGCAGACTTTCAATGTCATATGCCATTTTCTCTGCCTGCCAGTACACCCGGCCCGCCCTCCTGCTGCCTCCCCCTTCTGCCCCAGGGGCAAGCCAGCCCGTTCCTGGGCAGTCCCAGGTGCCTGCTGAAGGCAGCAAGAGGTCCGATTCTAGGGTGGCGTTTTTGCGGAGGAGCCTACCCACAGCTGGGGGGGTGAGCTGTCACTGGGTGGACTATCCCCTGAGCTGTGGGGAGGCCCAGGTCCTTCCCTCTGCAGTGGTGGTGCCCCTTGGCATTGCCTGGGTGGGCAGCTAGTGGGCCAAGGGCTGCCCCAGCTCGGAAGCAGCACCCCGCCCTATCCAGCTCTTCCCCAGTCCTGCCCACTGGAAGCCAGCTGGGTGCTGCTCCCCAGGTGGGCTTGGGAAAGAGGTGGATCGGGCCGGTTGCTGGCTATCGGGCCGGTTGCTGTCTCTGAGCTGGAGGAGCCCCCGGCCCACTAGCCACCTGCCCATGCAGCCCTGGGGGCAGTGCTGCTGTGAAGGGAAGGACCGGGGCCCCCCGCAGCTCAGGGGCCACTCTGCCCACCAACAGCCTGCCCCCTGGATGCAGGCAGGCTCCAGCTCTGACAAAGAGAAAAAAAAAGGGATCAGGTCCTCCCTGAAATGTGACAGAAACCTTGAAATTGTGGGTTTCAATTAAAAACCCACTGTTTCAATTTAGGGGGCATAAAATAAAACTTTGGGGATTAAATCCCACTTGTACAAGTGCCCTATTTGATCAGTCCCCTGTCTCCTGATATCCCTTTACTTACCTATCAGTTTTCTCACTGGGAGATCCAGAAATGACCAGATTTTGGGGACTGAGTGGCAGTCTTCTCTACTTTTACTGTTCCTGAGAGCTGGGTTTAGTGCCACTTGGGGAGCATCTGAGCAAGCAGAGACAGCTTTCTTCAGTTAGTGCTAAATAGGCAAAAGCAAGCAGGCTTCCTGGAGACTCCCAATGCCTACCTTACTGGTAACTGTGAACACAGTTCTACTCCACTCCTAAAGGTAGCCATCACTGAGCTCTCTCATATTAGGGAGTGGTGGTGGGGGCATGGGGTGGGCAGGAAGGAAAAGGAAAAATGAAAGGAGTACTAGCAGATAATTGCTAGAGAATATGTTTTTGCGCTGGTGATTCCAGCAAACTTTGTTTTATACAAACTTCAGTGCACTGCAAACATGGAAATTTGGTACGGATTTGCAGTTTATCAAAGTACAAAATGAAAAGCTTCTTTTGTTCACTGGAACATGCTAAATGGCTTTGTGGGCAGGATTATTCAGGAGATTGCAAGACGGCATTTGACTCTGGGCCATATAAATCTGAATAAGGATGATTAGAAAGTTTCTTACTATTTGAAGTTTGACCTATTTCATATTAATTGGTGGCCCTTCAATGCCTATTGTTCTGATCTTGGAAGCTTAACAATCCCAGTCTTGAAGGCACTTGGATGGGAGACCAGCTGGGAATTTGGATTGCTGTAGAGAAACCACTGATGATATTGTTCATGTGTGAATTGGGTCTTATGACCCAGTTCTGCCATTTTTACTCAGATAAGATTCCTTGATTACAATAACAGGGAAACTACTAGAATAGTGACTGCAGAATTGTGTCCTTTATTGGGAGAATTGTTGGCAGTTTCTGAAGAGATTGAAAAGTGAATTTCCTTGTGTGTACATCTAAAAGCCAGGTGAAGTGCCACTCACTTAGTTTGTGACTTTGGCCAGGTAACAATTTTGTATTAGTTTCCCCTGTGTATAATGGGGTCTGTGATAGTTAAAGCACAATGCAAAGGAAGGTGAGAGAGCTCTGGATGAATAATGTTATTGAGCAATTAAGATTATGGAGGAAAGTGCTTAACAAAACACCCAAATATTTTGAGAAACTGAATCACCCTGAATTTCAGGGAGAGATTGAATTGTTGAGCTATAATTCCTTTTTATGTGTAGTTTGAATTTTCATTTTACCATTTGTCTTAACTGAATCATGCTTTGAATGTCACAGAGAAATGGTATGAAAGTTATTGTTTAATTATGTGTATGTAGGGAAATGTATTTTGTGTGCTGTATGAATGCATAAAAATGTTAGCTTGAAGATTTCCTTAAGGCTCCTAAACCATATCTGTTTTCTGTCAATCAACTGCTATCTAAAAAGACTCCCATGTTCCTAGATGGGAATAGCTGAAGTGTCATAGAAACTGACTCATGTAACCTACAGACAACAAGGCTAAATTCTATAATTAGCTATAGGCAGTCAAGCAGCTGGAAAGTTTTTGCCAGTTTTTGTAAGTTTATTTTGGCAGATGTTTAGGAAAAATGAAGCTGTTCATTAAAATACCTTTACTCTGAACTCTTACACCCTGTACATAGGAACGTTGCTATGCTCATAACAAAAATATCAATACTGATCATAAAGTGTAAGTATTTAGAAACAAAAGTAGATATAAGTTGATGTTGCATATATTCTGATGCAAAGGGAGACACAACTATGAAACTGTGAACCTATGTATAGATATGGGTCGGAAGGATTTGAATGTCTCCCTAATAACTAGTGTCCTGCTCGCAGGTATGCTTGTCACAGATGGCAGAGGAGTATTGGATTACATTCAAAGCAGATTTTAGAAAAATAGGTAAAGGATAATGATTATGAGATGACAAGTAGAGGTGCACTGATACATCAGTTCGATATTAGATATCAATATAAAGAAAATTGTCTGTATCAGAAATTGGCCGATAATGTGGCTGATAAATGCCCTGTGCATCTGCGCAGTTGCAGCGCAGCATGTAGGCAGCGAGGAGCACAGCCTGGCAGCTTGGAGAGCTGCATGCAGCTGGTAAGTTTGTTGTGGTGGAAGTTGGGGAGGGAGCAGACCAAGCCTCCCGTGGTGAGGGAGGGAGGGAGGGAGTGGGGCTAGGGCTATGGCTATGGCTGGAGCAGGCATTGCCCAGCAAAGGCAGGGCAGGCGCAGAATAGAGGGGCGTGGGGGGTCATGGCTCCTGCCACTGTGCGCACCCCGGGTAGGCATGGGGGAATGTGTGCTCCAGATCTGTACTGGGCAGGGCAGGGTGGGCTGCAGCTCTGGGCTGAGGCCGGGGCTGCACAGGGCTCTTCCCGGCAGGGGCGGGGCGGCCAGCGGGGGCACTGGAAGTGGGGTGGGAGAGGCTACAGCAAATTTTAGGATGGCTGCAGGCCTCCTTCATAGCCCCCTCCTAGCGCTGCTGCCACTGCTGCCAACTCCAAGCATAGCCTGGCCCAGCCCCTGCCAGGAAGAGCCCAATACAACCCCTGGCTCGAGCCCACAGCTGTAGCCCACCCCACTCAGCGCAGATCTGGAGGGGCACAGGCCCCAACTATGCCCTCCTGGGGTGTGTGCAGCAGTAGGAACCGCCCCCCCCCCACCCCTGTCCTTCCTGGACAAACAATGGCTACATCCCAAGCCCTGCCCCGCCCCAGCAGGGCAGCGCCTGCCCCGCCCCAGCAGGGCAGCGCCTGCCCCAGCCCCATCTTGGGCTTGATCTGCACCCCCACACCCCTTCCCTTCCTACTCCCCTTCCACCACAACAGACTTACCAACTGCTCTTCAAGCTACCAGACTGCGTATTGGAAATTGAATCGGTCTCGGCTGATATGCCTCCTTAAAAATTGGCTGTCAGTATCAGCCCCAAATATCTCTAACAGTGCACCCCTAATGAAAAGACTAAACTAGGGTATCCAGCACCTATTTGGTGGGGGGGAGGTGGGGGAAGAAGGAACTCTATGTTCAGATTGAACAGACAGATTACAGTGGGAAGCAGGTCAGGGCTGGTTGGGAATTTTCCGGTGAAACAGGTCTTTTTTGGAAAATGCTAATTTATTGAAACTGACACAATTTAGCAAACCATTTCTATTTCAGTGATCTTCTAACAAAGCACAGGCAGGGCTATGACAGGACTTTTTCTTGTTTCCTGTCAGCTAGCCTTCCAGACTGCTTGGAAGCCCAAGCACTCTAGGTTAGCAGGTGTCCCAGCTTGAATCTTCCCCAAGATTAGGGACAGCAGGGTTCTTAGACTTCTTCCTATTAGTAGGACTTCAGAGCCCTAGCTCAGTTTCCATCTCCAGCATGGAAACTGTAAAATCACCAGCAATAGCTAGGGACTTCTAGACTTCCAGACACCCTCTCTTAGATTTGGCAGCCTGGAAACCCTGGATGACCCAGGAGCCTCAGTACTTGCACTCCCAGGATCCATTTTATTTTTAAGTTTTTAAAAACAGTATATTTCTACACAACACAAGTTTTCTTGTATCTCTGTTCTGAGGGCAATTTTGCCATTTAATTTAGAAAAAAAAATGCTTATTTTTCCCTCTACAAAACATTAGAAATCCCAGTTTTAGATTAGCTGTAATGAAGAACCATTTGTGCCTGTAGCTACAGAGGTGCACTGCCCGCAAGAGACACGGCTATGACTTCTGTCCATCGCTACCTGCTAGGGCAATCCTTTTTCTCTGCTATGTGGTGCCCAGACTTGGAGCTACTGGAAAGTACCCAAATCCAGTGGACTTTATTCAGATTTTCCTCTTTCTTTACCTCAGCAAGATCCTCTAAATGCTGCTAAGTTGTCTCTGGTTTGGTTCTATCCTTTTTCTCTAGCCCCTACTCTACAAGTTAATGTGTAACTTTTACTAGAGTAAATTCTCCTGAATGCTAGAAAATTGTCATTGTTTGAGTAGAGCCATGTGACACTTTGTGAACAGAGCATGTTCATAGATTCACAGATTGTAAGGCTGAAAGGGACCTCAGAAGATCACTGGGTCCAGCCCCCTGCACCAAGCAGGAAAGATAACTGGGAGTCAGGTGACCCCAGCAAGGTGACTGTCCAGTCTCCTCTTGAAGATTTCCAGGGTAGGCGATTGCACCACCCCTGGAGGGAGCTTATTCCACAGTCTGGACACCCTGACTGTGAAGAATTTTTTCCTAATGTTGATCCTGAATTGATTTTCCAGGAGTTTGTGGCAATTACTCTAGTGCCTTGGTGAACAGTTGCTCACTGAGCCCTTGATGTACTCCCCTAGTGTAGCGGTAAGCTGCTACCAAGTCCCCCCTCAGCCATCTTTTCCTCAGGCTGAAGAGTCCCAGATCCCTCTGCTTTTCTTTGTATGGCTTGCCTTTTAAGACTCTGATCATATGGGTGGCTCTTCTCTGGACTCTGTCAAGCTTGTCCACATCCTTGTTAAAGTGTGGTGCCCAGAACTGGACACAGTACTCCAGCTGCGGTCTCACCAGTGCTGAGTAGAACGGAAGAATCACCTCCTTGGTTTTGCTTCAGATGCATCAATTGATGCATGCCAGAGTATTATTTGCCCTGCTAGCTACAGCATCACACTGACGGCTCATATTAATACTGTGGTCTATTACCCCCAGGTCCCTTTTATTTGTGGTGCTAGTCAGTTTCGTGCCACCAAGCCTGTTCTTTGCCTTTAAACCTGTGCTATAGCCCTTGCTTAGCTGAACCTGTAGAAAACAAGCAGAGTTAGTGTTAAGAGGTGTCTGTATGCCAAGAGGCATGCATAAGTTTGCCCTATCCAACACTTTTTTTAGGTATGTTTTGTCATTTGATACTTTGCCCTGTAATGCAGAAAACATCAGAATTTAATTTTGAAAGTTTCAATGTCATTTATCTGTGAAGTGTGTTTAAAGTCCTGCCAGTAGTGTGAAAGAAGAACTCTAGCTTGATAATGTCTTACATTCATTTTGCACAAAACTAAATGATACCACCAGAAGTTGCAATATGTGGAGAACTGGGCCCAAAGAAGTTAATGGTAATTAGTAGAAGTCTGAACTATTATCTGACTTCTAGGTATAGTATGTGGAAGGTCAAGGTCTTGGTACCGTGGAGGAGCAGCAGAAGGAAGCTGGGGCCTCAGCATTTTAACTTTACAGTCCTCCTAGACATCCAGGATTGCAATTAGTCACAGCAGAAGCTAGTTGATGTATAAAATAATTTGTGATGCATTTTGGTATAAGAATTCAGGGGCAAAATAGTATGAAAGCAGAGCTTGTATAAAATACCTTTGTGAAAGAAAGAATGTAGAACAGCACTATCTGTACAAGCAACTATACATATCTGTTTTAGCTGTTGGTATAACTGCCTTGGCATCACTAGGGTCTTGATCTGTCACCTGACAATGTATGGGACACTAAACCTGCATAGTGCCCATGTGAAGTCAGATTCAGAACTGGGACCTAAGCTAGTTGTCCATACTGAAGGTCAACTCATAAGTGAATTTCACCTTATAATACAGATTTTTCAAGCTTGTATTCTAATACATGGTTGCAGGCATTTGAGTCCAGTTTCCTGATTGAAATATATGTGCAAAATATATGTGCCTGTGCCTTGTTAAAGACATGGTTCAATTTACATCTTCACTGACTGCCTATCTTGTACGCATACCAGCCGAACCTCTGGCTTCTTTACTTTTCATTCCAACCAGGAAGAGCACACACCAACTGCTGAAACTTCCTCAGCCTGACGAAGGGTTTTTAAACCCAAACGCTTGCTTCTTAAAAAAAAAATTTCCAACTGTTTAAGTTGGTCTAATAAAGATATCAGATTCACCCAAAGAACCTTGTCTGCCTATGTCCTTAGACCAACACAGCTATAACCTACACCCTTGTTAAAGACATTACACTTGAACACCTGCATTCCTAGATCTCAATGCTTATGTGAAGCCATGAAAATTATAGAAAAAATATTTAAAGGCAGATACAAAGGATTATCATGCAGGTCCCTTTGTTGGCATAGTGAATAATCTTTTTACTTTTTTGTCTATGGTATTTTAAAATGCACTTTTTTTAAACTGATAGTTTTTTGGGGTAGTATTTTGCATAGCTTCACATATATTTTACTTCAGAAATATTTTTAATAAAAATCTAGCTACCATAATGATGAGGTATACAAATATATCTCAAAATTCCAATAACATATTTTTTTCTGCTCATACAGGAAGTTAATCTTGTTTTCTGTGAAGTCTCATCAAATGCTAATCCCTAATTAAATGTAATAAGGCTATGACCTACATAATTTACAAAGCATTTAAATAGTATGATAATATGGGTACTGTATTTATTTATTTTTACTGTGTGGTTAATTCCCATTCTTCCTTTAAAGTTATAAATTTACACTTCTTCATATGGAATATTCTTCTGTCTGATGTGTAAATTACTCACCCAAAGGCAGGGTACTTTGGGTGAGTTTGCTGTCAATGGGATAGCATAAGTTGGTAGCTTTAATTACTTTTAAGTGTCCCATTGCTCTCTTGACTATTTTCAAAGGCAGAAGAATAGTAGGAAGAAATGAACTGATTTGCAAAAATAAATAAAGTTCTTCCCTACATACAGAAAGTAAACCTTTGCATGTTTCTAGAACAGACTTTTCAGAAGATTCTTAAAACTTTAGGTTCTCTTTTTTTCTTTTTGTTTTTTAACACTTCTAAATTGCAAAAGGAATAGGAATCTGAAACTAGGAGAGACACTATTTACATTGTAAAAGGAAAAGGGAAATAGCAGGACATTTAGATTAAAAATATTCTGATCAATATTTTTGGATTAAAGAAGTTTCAATAGTTCATATCAGCATCCAGACTTTTCACACAAACTCCAAACTTGTTAGAATTTCCCACCCCCTGCTGATGATATTTTAGGAAAAAGATCATTTGAAATGATATTCCTGAATTTTCTAGAAAAAATCTAAGTGGTAAGAGCAGAATACAGGTTAATGGAGTAGTCTCTCCTCCCTTAGCTGGCAAATAAAAGCAGAAAGTGATCTAATATGAAAGAATAACGCTAGTTATAAATAAATCCTTGTATATGCATGAACTCCCTTACAGTGTTGGAATTTTGACTTCATACTTTAACATTTTTTATTGTATTTCACAGTCTATAATCTGTTGTGAACTGCAGTTGTTTTACATTACAGTATATTTGTCTGAGACAGTGATGCTTGACCTTCCAGCCCCATGGGCTAGATGAGTGGTGCAGGGCCTTCCTGCAGGCCAGATCCAGAGTGGGGTCTGTGCATGGGGTCTGTCCATGTGTGCGATTGGACATTGGTCATGCAGGTGATCCAGTCATGAAGCAAGCCCGCACTCTGGATTCCAGAGCCACTGCAGTTAACACTACCTTCCACTGCCAAATTTCCAGACTTTTGGGAAACCCTGCAGGCTGGATGACACAGTCCTGTGAGCTGGATTTGGACCTCAGGCTGGAGGCTGAGCATCAGTGGTCTGAGGCAAAACCATGACACTACTGCAGTTTGAGCAGCTTTTAAAACTCTGTATTCACTGTTGGCTGGCATTTCCTTTTTTTTTAAATATACTCTGATGTGTCCTGGTTTTGTAGCTTTAATATAAACTTTTTCTTCCCCCCCCCCGCCTCTTCTTTCAGTTGATCTTAAAAAAGGCCCCTGTCCAAATGCTGCAAAATCAAATCTTCCGAAGCCATGCCAATCTGGACTTCGTCCTCCTGGCTATTCACGCATGCCAGCAGCTAAGCTGGCAGCATTTGGTTTTGTCAGGAGTTCAAGTGTATCCTCTGTCTCAAGCAACCAGTCAAATGACAGCGTTCAGAGTGATCAAGGCAGAACAACCAACCGTAAGTCATAAAAAAATGCCCTATTTGGGGGATCTTAAAAAGAAATACTCAGAAAGATCCATAAAGGAGTATAGGTGCAAGGGTTAATTTGACCCATATGACATTTATTATAATGTGTTATATTCTCCCAGATGTGGGGATTTAGAATCTGATTTCCTGGTGTGAATATTTTTAATAAGTAATGCTAGATGAATAATTATGAGGGGTAAATTGCATAGTTAGGTAACTGATCTCTGCATTGCGGAGAAAATTGCTGTAAAGAATTAATTTAAAGCATTTTGATTTTTGTTTTTATACTTCGGGAAAATTTTTCTTCAAAGGTGAAGTAAACAGACTGATGAGAACGTTGATCAGCATATTGCGGTCATGGGAGGAAGCAATTTAGGGGAATGACTGAGTGAAATGAGCAGGATTTTCTTTCTCATTTACTATTTTTCTGCATGTTGTTTAATGTGTGGCATGGCAAACTTGATTTCAGAAGTTAATCAAATAATGCTAGAGAGATAAAATAGGATCAGAATCGGCATCTTAGCCACTGTCTCTTCTCCATCCTTGGAAAGATGCCTTGGCTAAAATGTCATCTTAAATCCTATTTTCTGTAGCTAATGTTAATGTTATTAAGTACAAAATAATACACACCAGACTGTGCACTCTGCATGAAATATACGCATGGCCTGGGCTCAAAACACAACCAGGGATTGAGGATTTTTAATACCAGTTTCCCTTTGAAGACTGACTTCAGCCTGAACCGTGTCAATTTCAAAGCAACTATTATCAGTCATGAAGTGGCTCATGTTGAAGATGCCAGATTGTATAAATGCTGGAGGCTTTAGGATGCTGTAGGATCCCAGATCTTTCAGTGCATCTATTAATTTTAAATGAACAACAAGAAATAAAACAAAAAAAGGAAAAAAAAACCGTGATGATTTCTTCTCTGTGCTTCTTATTTATATAAAGTTATTGAAATGCAGGAGAGAGAAGCATGTAAGGGTTCTGTCCCCAGTAAAGACACTGAATGTATGTTCTAATTCTTGTTTTCTTTTTGGACTGCTTATTCTCTCTTACCTGTCTTATAATGAATGTTCTTTTGCTCTGAAGTTAATGGGGTTTTTTGCCTTTTGGGGGGTTTGATCTTACTTTTATCAAGCGTTATAAACATATGCATGCTCAGTTGTTTATGGCCTTTGTGCAGGGAGAAAAGAGTCTACTATTCCCTCCAATTAAATATAATTTATACATCCTTTCAAGAAACTTTGTGTCTCAGGATCTCAGGTATGAGATAAAATTATAGGTAATACTGAGAATGATACAATTCTAAATATTTTTATTTAAAAAATTTAATAAAATGAAAATCTGGGGTCCATTCATTTCAATTCTTAAATTATAGAAGTTGCACCCAGTAATTTGGAAGTCAGGCAGCTGCATCCATTCCTTTAGTTTGAATTAGGAGGTAATTTGGTCTGCATGTATGGATGGGTTCAGTCTCCAAAATCTGAATTTGTATTTCAGCCATCATGTTTGATACAACCAGTTAATTACATCTTAAAATGTAACCCAGCCTCATATTCATGCAGGGGTCGGACCTGATGATCTAGGGAGTCGGACCTGATGATCTGTTTAGGTCCCTTCCGACCCTAAGTACTATGATTCTACGATATTCAGGAAAACAAGAACTATGCTGCAAAATTGTTACACAAAAATATATATAATCATTTTGTAGCTGGTTTCCATCATGCCTTACATGGAACACATCACAAGGTGGGCTGCACTGGGGTCTCCAAATGTGTGGTTCCTATCAGCCAACAATTAGCTAATCGTCAGCAGAATCAGGATTGTGCCAGGACTTGAACTGATACATGCTTGACAGCCAAAGATAAGCTAATCGTCAACTGGCAGGAACCGCAGAGGGGCTGCCTGATGTGGTCCTGATTCAGGTAATGAGTTGATTGTCAGCAGGATCAAGACTTCACTGGGGCTCAAACCCAGTGGAGTCCCTGCCAACCAAAACTTATCTGTTCACTGGTCAGGAGGAACTGCACTGATCCAGTTCCAGCCCTAGTGTGCTCCTGATCCTGCAGATAATCAGCTGATCATTGGTGGGCTCCAGGGACCGCACCAGGACTCCACCAGCCCTGGTGGGTCACTAGAGCCAGATGGCAATATGCTGATTGTCAGGGGTGGAGGGAAAGCCTGGGATTGTGATCCTGGGCTCCCCCTGCTCTAGCAAACTGGGAGTGATTAAGATCTGATTCCCATCCCAAAATCACATTTGCTCCCACAAATCCTGTTGGGATTGGGGTCAGATCCCATAACACCTTTAAATGAATGTCTGTCAGCAACCTTAGTCTCTAGGGGTGCCTGTGGATGTGCGGGGATGCTGCCTCAATGTACTGTAATTACGGTATGTCAGAGCAGACTGGATTAACAGAGTCTGCTGGAGCATGCTAATTGGCACATTCCAGTAGCCTTTGCATCTCATGCATTCAGTGTCCCCATATTGCAAATGGTGGCAGGGCTGGTTTAACTAAAGCTTATCAAATGAGCTTTAGTTAAAGTGCCCCTGCTGCCATTTTGAAGTGCGGGATGCTGAATACACAAGATGCTGTGGGCGCTTCAGAGTGGCTTTTGGAGCCACTCTATTTAAATCATCCTCCCCCTCCCTCCCTGCCCCACACCCCTGGAGCACGTGTAAAGACACTGTAGACTACTAGACTACCATGAACAAAAGTAGATGCATTAATGTGTTTTCATGGTATAAAGCAAGTAGGACAGGTTTGCACTTGGAGGCCTTACAGAACATTAATGCATCTGCTTTTGTCCCTCTTAGCTGTAAGGCTAAGTCACAGAACTGCTGAACAAATAGAAGAGTCACTGACTTCTGTTCATTTTTGTTCTTTGGAAACTTAGCTTGCGTGGAAAAGGATCACACTTTGGCACTTGAATGCCTAAGTACCAACTAGCGGTAATAGGTGGAACAGATTCAGGCCCTGTGTCTGCACACAAACTGTATAACTAGTGGATTTCTGACTTAGAGGGAAAAATTGTTTTGTCTTTTGATTCTATGCAATTAATGAGTAAAACTCCTCATCCCAACCTGTCATCTTGGTGAAGTAGATTTCTTCCTAATATATTATGAAACAATTTGCTTTCTTATTATTAACAATTCTAAGAAAGCTAATTTATTAAAACAGGGACGTCAAACTTGCTGCTCCTTGTGGGCCAGATCCGAATGTAGCGGTAGTGGCACAGTGAACAGGAATGGCAGCTAGGGAGCGAATGTATGTAGCCATCTCATGCCCCCTGCTGCTGACACGCATCCTCAGTGGGGCTCCATACCCTGGATTTCTGTGATGAGCCCCAACCCATGTTCCTGCCCACTCTGGGAGCCCCATAGGTCAGAAGACATGGCTTTGAAGGCTGGATTTGCCATGTTTGACACTCGTGTATTAAAGTAAAATTCATCCAACTCCTCATGTTCCTACTTTACAGACCAAAGGAGGTTGACCCAGTTCTATTGACTTCTCTTCTCTTCTGTTTCAGCTAGGTTCATATTCTGCATGGATCACCATGGTGACTGACCATCAAACAAGTGTAACAAAAGAAACTTTCTTTAGAAATTTCTAAAGAATCTCAACATTGACAAATGACTTCTTTCCATTGCTGCCTATTGGAAGAATGGTTTTATTTAAAGTAAAAAAAAAAAAAAAATTAAAAAATTTTTTATCAACTGAAATGGCGTATACAATGGAACTAAATCAGACTCATTTGCCAAGCAGTAGGCAGGGCACATTTCGGATATTACTTTCCTGCCTCAGTGGGGAAGAAAGTGGTAAATGATATATCCTGATGAATCTTTAAAGATGTAAGATAATATGGTTTCCTATTTAAGTATTTCAACTGTGCATCAGGAAGACAGAATATGATCAACTAAAATGGCGTATACAATGGAACTAAATCAGACTCATTTGCCAAGCAGTAGGCAGGGCACATTTCGGATATTACTTTCCTGCCTCAGTGGGGAAGAAAGTGGTAAATGATATATCCTGATGAATCTTTAAAGATGTAAGATAATATGGTTTCCTATTTAAGTATTTCAACTGTGCATCAGGAAGACAGAATATGATCTAAAGTGAGAATATATCTGAATATTATTTAAAGTCTGAATTGAGAGGCATGCTAGTATGGATCAGTTGTCTATCTAAATAAAACCAAAGGTTTGTCTTGTGAACAAAAGGAAAGCATCTCCAAATAAGATACTTATAATTGGGCGAGAACATAAGCATAGGGGGAAGATATTTTGTGCAAAAGAATGGTAGTTGTTCTAGCTGATCTTTCCACTAAGCCTGTCTCTCTATCTCTGTCTCTTTTTCGGATGTTCTCTGTTAATAACTTTTGTCATGATGTATGATTTTTTATGCTTCTTTTCCAAAGTGCCAACTCTTGTTTGGTTTTGGAAAATAATATGGAGTGACTAAATACCCACTATAGTTGGATCCAGCCCAAGGCCATGGCAGTTTGGTGGCAGGCACTTTGCCTGTGCCGTGGCAGGGAAAAGCGGTAGCAGTCCTGAGCTGGGTCATTCCAACTCACAGCCAAATATGGCTCAATAAAGATTCATTTTTTTCTAACTTAGGGAGAAAAGTAGTGTTCTTTTTTAGAAGTTTTTAATGGTGATGTGGTAAGGCAGCTTTGGCATTAGCCAGAATCCTCAGTTGTTCTTGGTTTTTAACAAGGCAGAGAGCATATCCTAGTTTCCTTGGTAGATACTGGAAAGAGGCTTGCCACTGTTCAGCTAAGGCCAGCAAATGTTTTTAATGAAGGCAAGACACTTATTAAGAAGTGATCAGTAAGTGGGAAGCTTGATGAGCTGATGACATCATTCTGGCATGCACCATTGGTCAGTTCATAGTTCTCTTTGCCATGTCAACCACAGATGCTCCCTCTTTAAATATGTATTACATTCTAGTATCCTTACTTCTCTTTTCCCTTGTCAGTGCAAATCGAACCTTTTTAATTAGGTCTTTGCTTACCTATTATTTGCATTTTATTACAGATGTGTACTTGGTTTAGGGTGCTGTTAGCTGCTAAAGTAGGGGTGAGCAGTTATTTCAGCTGGGGGCCACTTAACGAGTTAGGGTGAGCTGTTGAAGGACGCATACATAAAATAAATGGAGAAAATATTTTAACAATTTATGGATAAAAAAACAAATCATATGCTAAAAATCAAATATATACTATAAAATATTTTAATTTTATTAAAAATATATTTTTTGTCCTTGTGTTTTTTTGAGTAGTGTATATAGAAACGATGGCATAATAACTCAAAATAGTCTTACCCTTATATATTAAAGATTAGGTTAAAGAAAAGTGAAGAAACTCACTCAGTGGGAAGAATGATGACCTCATTTCCACCCCAGGCTCTGGACATTTGGGGCGGCCTTCTTCTGAGTGCCCTTGGCACTGCCACGGGCTCCTGAACTGCAGGCAGGCAGGGTGCTGCCAGCTGAGCCCGAGCAGGGGGTCCAGGGCCTGAATGTGGCTTGCCCAGGACCTGCCACTCAAAGCTGAGGGGGGGAAGCTGCTTCCCCCCAGCAGTCCC
>NW_005842247.1:996544-1010369 GCF_000455745.1 Alligator sinensis
TTCCAGGCCCTGACTGTGCCTTGCCCAGGCCCTGCCACTCAAAGCTGAGTGGGTGAAGCTGCTTCCACCCAGCAGTCCCCCATGGCGTCAGCAGAGGCAAGAGCTAGAGCCTCTGGGGCTTGAGCACAGCTCACCCAGGATCTGCCATGTGGTGGGTAAGCAAGTCTGCTTCCTCCAAGCATCCCTTGCAGTGCAAGCAGAGGCCAGACGTGGAGCTGCTGCCTGCCTGCAGGCTGGATAGAATGAATTGGTGGACCAGATACAGCCTGTGAGCCATATTTTACCTACCCCTGTGTTAGAGCTATTAGGTCAGGGGCGGCAAAAATATGGCCTACAGGCTGAATCCGGCCCACCAGGCCATTCTATTTGACCCACAGGGCCCCTAAAAATTTAGAAAACTAATATTTATCTGCTCCTGGCTGCCTGTGAAAGATGACAGGAGCCAGGGGCAGTAGGACCCAAGAGGAGCCAGCAGCAGCCAACCAGCCCCACCCCACCCCCCAGCCATTTCCCTGCTTCCCTGCCCCCACACTGCTCCAGCACCATGTGGTTCCCAGCTGCACCAGACCAGGGAGCATGGGGCCCATGCCGGTATCTGGGGGGTGTGTGTAGAGGGAGTCCTACATGCACACCCCACCATACACATGCACCCACACCCCCCCACACTGCCATACATGCAGACCTCCCATACCCCTCACACACATCCCCCCACAAACTCCATACCCACCCACACTCCACATATCCACACACCCACATACTCCCTCACCCCACACCCCCACCCCCACACCTATCCACACCACATACTGACACACCCACAGCCCCCCCACAAACCTATTACCCCACACAATATACAAGAGTAAGACTTCATTTTACCTTCATGTACACTACACAAACATATATAAATCAGGACAAAAATATGTTTTGAAATCAAATTAATTAATGATGTAGATGTTCACTTTTTAGAATATAATTTGGCAAAACCCCTTGCTGAAAGGAATACTTCTGGGGGCAAGGGGAGGGGCTTCTGGTGGCAAAGGTCAGGGTTTAGGAGGTGGGACTTCCAGTCACAAGATGGCAACCAGGAGGTGGGGCACTTGTCAAGGGTCAGGGCTATGCATGCAGCCCTTGACAGCTTGGCAAAACTCAGTAAGTGGCCCTCCAGGCAAAATGCCCCTGTATTAGGTCATGGCAGGCTGTGTTAGCTGGATACATCTTCATTCATATTCTTAGAAAAGTTTATTAAAGAGGCCATCCTTAATGGACTGGCCGACGCCAACATCTTAAGGGATAGCCAGCGCGGGTTTGTTGCGGGTAGGTCTTGCTTGACCAATCTCATTTCCTTCTACGACCAGGTGACCTATCACCTGGACAAGGGAGAAGAGATTGATGTCATATATCTTGACTTCAAAAAAGCCTTCGATCCGGTTTCCCATGATCACCTCTTGGAGAAACTGGCCAATTGTCGCCTTGGGTCCTCCACGATCCACTGGCTGGAAAATTGGCTCCGGGGTCGAATCCAGAGGGTAGTAATCGATGGAAGTCACTCATCGTGGTGTCCTGTGACCAGTGGGGTCCCCCAAGGCTCTGTCCTTGGACCCATACTGTTCAACATCTTCATTAATGATGTGGACACTGGAGTCAGAAGCAGACTGGCCAAGTTCGCCGATGACACCAAACTTTGGGGCAAAGCATCCACACCAGAAGACAGGCAGGTTATCCAGGCTGACCTGGACAGGCTCAGCAAGTGGGCAGACGAGAATCTGATGGTGTTCAACGCCGATAAATGCAAGGTTCTCCACCTTGGGAAAAAAACCGGGACGTCATTCTCCCCCTGTACTTGGTCTTAGTGAGGCCGCAGCGGGAGTACTGTGTCCAGTTTTGGGCTCCACAATTCAAAAAGGATGTGGAGAAGCTTGAGAGAGTCCAGAGAAGAGCCACGCGCATGATCAGAGGTCAGGGAAGCAGACCCTACGATGACAGGCTGAGAGCCCTGGGGCTCTTTAGCCTGAAAAAGCGCAGGCTCAGGGGTGATCTGATGGCCACCTACAGGTTTATCAGGGGTGACCACCAGCATCTGGGGGAACGTTTGTTCACCAGAGCGCCCCAAGGGATGACGAGGTCGAATGGTCACAAACTACTTCAAGATCGTTTCAGGCTGGACTTAAGGAAGAACTTCTTTACTGTCCGAGCCCCCAAGGTCTGGAACAGCCTGCCACCGGAGGTGGTTCAAGCGCCTTCATTGAACACCTTCAAGATGAAACTGGATGCTTATCTTGCTGGGATCCTATGACCCCAGCTGACTTCCTGCCCTTTGGGCGGGGGGCTGGACTCGATGATCTTCCGAGGTCCCTTCCAGCCCTGATGTCTATGAAATCTATGAAATCTATTGAGGTCCCTTCCGACCCTAGCATCTATGAATCTATAACTGGGTTTGTTGGCCTTCCAGGAATGGTGTAAGATCAGACTGTGCTTACTTTATTTAAGGAGTTGCATTGTTAAGGGAGGGCAAGCAGTTGTTTTAGGGCTGTTTTTTCTTAAATCATGGTGTCAGTCTGGGTTATTGCTGTTGTACTGTATACTGTATAATTCCTCCATTTTTCTCCCCTTTTCAACTTGAGGGGCTAAAATACCAAATAAGATGAAGTAAGAATATTGTTTTTATTTATGAGGAAACAGAAAATGTGGCATATTTATCTGTCTTTCAATACATGGTGCAAATTTGGCTCAGACATTAAAACTTACTACAATATCCTAATTTACTACAATATCCCACATTTTGTTTAGTGTGAAAAAATTGAGTCAGTGCATGAAATTCCTGTATTAAAAAGTAGCATTTGCTTGGAGGCAGTGGGCACTAAATATCAATAATACTTTCCTTTAGTTTGCAGTAAAAATATTTAAGTTTATTATAGTGAAAATTATATTTTACTACTTGTTTTCACCTAATAATTGCAATATTAAATATTTTTGGCAATTTGTGTTTAAATATAATTAATTGTACATTGAATTCCAAAACCTAAATCTTTCTCATGGATACTTGTGGAAAAGAATGGGGGGAAATCTTTCCTTTTTGTGGTAGTAGCAGAATGTTTTAAAAGAAGCTATTATTTTTCATAAACATTATTAAAGACCAATTCATAGTAAATTCTAGGTATATACAGTAGAACTTTGCAAACTTACAGTTAGGGATTTGTGACACTTAGGGATTTGTGACACATTACACTGTGAGCTACTCAAATATTGATTGGTGTTAGTGCTAGCTCAAGTTTGCAGCAGTTGCATGTTCAGGGCAGCAGGGACCTGGGGGCCTGAAAGGTAAGAATCCCTTCTGTCTCCACGGGACCCTCCCTCCCCCTTGGAGTTCCCCCTGCTTACTTGTGGCCACTGCCCAGCTGCTGCTCTTCTCCTAGCTTGCCTGGCCTGGAGAGCAGCAGCAGTGGCATGGCAGGAAAGTTAACTCTTCCCTGCCTGTTCCCTTGGGACAGACAATGAAGGCAGTCACAAGTAACAAGGGGTGGGGTGGAGGGGCAGTGAGTGGGGACTGGGGTGCTGAGGAGGTGGGGGAAGTAGGCCCACTCCAGGCCAGCAGGAGAGGGGGCAGGTGGGGTGTTTATACTAATAGCCTAAAGTGTCTACATGTTAGTGTAACATGACCCAGGTAACATGGATCAGAGATAAACATAGGCTGGAGTGGTGTAACATTTAAGCCACATAAAGAGTGCTTAAAACTAGTGTCAGGTGTTAATGGGAGAAGAGCTCCAGGTGCCACCTGAAATAAATGTGTAACAAGGCCTTTACTTGGAAAACTATTTTTTCTATATTCATTATACTAGACAGCAGCAGACAGTTTCAAAGTAAAACTTAACACCGTACGGGACGCAAGACCTTTTCTGCCTCAGGCAGGCGGTTGGACTCAATGACCTCTTCAGATCCTTTCCAGCCCTACCTCTCTATGACTTCTATGACACTTATAGAAGAGGAGGAAATGGTTCTCTAGGAGATTGATTAAAAAAAATTGAGCTGTTGCTCTGATTTTGGCCTCAGAGTCATAAAGAGATGAATTAGTAGGCAGGAGGGCAGGTAAAATAGTCAAAGGTCCACGTTTTACTCTTTAATCAAGTATTTCTGCAATTTACCATAGTGTCCCACAATTTATCACCTCTGATTGTATGATACAGTGTGTAAAGAGAAAGAAAGAAAGAAAGAAAGACTTTGACTTTTAAGAGGCGTTTATTCCAGGGAGGGTGACAAATCGGGGCCAGTAGAGAGTATGTACAGGTTGGCCCAAACACCTGGGCCTCATGGACGTGGTCCTGGGCTCACGGCCTGCAAGGCCTGCCCGTACACTCTATACTAAAAAACCATAGCAAACCAAAGGACTATTTACATATTTACATTTCTGCCAGCGGACACACCCATGGCGGGCCTCAGGGGTCGACCTGCTTGAAGCAAAGTCCAAGGCCTCGGCCCGCTGGACGTGTGTCCACAACTTGAGCAGCTGGGGGTGTTACAGGGCGAGGAGCAGGCGCCCCACCTCGACTTGGCAGAGCGCCCCCTCGAGGGCCCAGCGTTCCTCGAAGGTGGGCACCGTCCGCCGCAGGACCGCGTTTTCAAACTCGAGCGAGAGTTTTGTGTCATCCGCAAACTTGGACAGAGTACACTTCACTCCCTCGTCCAAGTCACTGATGAAGACATTAAAGAGTATCGGTCCAAGGACCGAGCCCTGCGGGACCCCACTGCCCACACCCTTCCAGGTCGAAACCGACCCATCCACCACGACTCTCTGGGTGCGACCCTCTAGCCAATTTGCCACCCACCGGACTGTGTAGTCATCCAAGTCACAGCCTCTTAACTTGTTCACCAGTATGGGGTGGGATACCGTATCAAAGGCCTTCCTGAAGTCTAAGTATATGACATCCACCCCTCCTCCTGTGTCCAGGCGTTTTGTAACCTGGTCATAAAAAGAGACTAGATTAGTCAGGCATGATCTGCCTGCTACGAACCCGTGCTGGTTTCCCCTCAGCATAATTTGTCCTGCTGGGCTCTTGCAAATGAGATAATTTGAAAACTCAGGACATTGATAATTTTTGAAACCTCAGGGCCTTGATAATTTTTTCAAAGATTTTGCCAAGGATGGAGGTGAGACTGACTGACCTATAATTGCCCTGGTCCTCCTTCCTCCCCTTCTTGAAAATAGGGACCACATTGGCCCTTTTCCAGTCCTCCGGGACTTGGCCATCCGGGCCTGCCGACGTAAAGGCATCCAGTTCCTCCAAGTGACTCTGTACCATCTCAGGGTCTACGCATGGTAGTCTGGCATCTTGCTGCTGCCTCTCTACCATCCCAGTGAGAGACTTAAGTCACAGGGGGATGAAAACTGCAGGTCTGCTAGGCCCTGCTACAGCCACAAAGCCTGCCAGCTGTCAAGGAGATAGATGAAGGGGGAGTCTGGGTTTTGGGGCCCTGCACCTCTGGCTGCTAACAGGCAAAACTCGTGACATGGGTGCTTGTGCAACTGTGTCTCTTAGGGTGTGGAGTGGGGTGGTGAAAAAGCTACTGCAGGCCTGCTAGGGCCTGCTGTGGCCACAAAGCCTGCTAGCTGTCAAGGAGATAGATGCAGGTGGAGTCTGGGTTCTGGGGCCCTGCACCTCTGGCTGCTAACAGGCAAAACTCGTGACATGGGTGGGTGACACTGTATGTGTGTTCAGGTGCACCCTTCCTGGCTCTGGGGCCTCTGCACAACATGGCAGCATGCCTCAGTGAGGTCTCCTCCTCCCCTACAGCCTGGCTCCGGTCCACCACTGGAAATGGAGGCGTCAGGGAGTGAGGGACAGGCCAGGGAGGTGGGAGGAAGGGGGATGCAGCAGTTCAGGTAAAAGTGCAGAGGTACCTGGGGAGTCAGATGTTTGGGAGGTTGCAATGTGTCAGAATTCCACTGTGTATATTGAGTCCATGAGTTTCTGTACCTACCACCTAGGAGGCTGATGAAGTACAGTTCATAGGCCCAAATCTGAAAAGTGGTTTGTACAGTCAAACAAGCACCTAACCTCATCACCAGAACTGAAGCCAACTTCCTATAGCTCAAAACACAAAACCTGTCAACTATCTCCAGTACCCCCACAAACTGCACACCAGAATCTATTAAAGACAACAATACCCAACTACCTGTGGGGACACATTCCTCACCAAAAAAACACTCTGCCTCCAGTCTCTCAGGCCTGATCCTGAGAGGGGACAAATTACAAACCACTTTTCACAGCCAGGCCTATGAACTTCACTTTGTCAGCCTCCTAGGTACAGAAACTCATGGACTCAATATAGATTAGACAGTGGAATTCTGACACATCTGACTCCCCAGGTACCTCTCCAGGTACCTCTGCACTTTTACCTGTGCTGCTACATCCCCCTTTCCCCACCCCCACCCCACCCCAGCCTTTCCCTCATCCTCTGATGCCTCCATTTCCATTTTCCCTGACTGGCTTTCTTGCCTGCATTGCATGCCAGGCCAGCCTCTGGCTTCTTTACTATTCCTTCCATCCAGGACACAAACTGCAGGAGCTTCCTCAGCCTGATGAAGGTTTTCCAACCTGGAAACTGGCATCCCAGGCAGCTAAGCTGAGCATATGTGGAGCCTCACAACTCCACTGCAACCAGCAAGCCTCAGGCCTGTCAAAGACACGATGGGGCTGGGCTTTCCCCAGCCAGGACTGTGTGCATGCGTGTGGTGGCTGGAGGTTATGGCACCTCCTACCCCCTTTTCACCAAGGGGATCCTTGGTCCTGGCATTTCCTGGGGCTACCGTGCTGCCAGCAGTCCCACCAGGCCTCCCCAACCCTGTTAGAGTGCAGTTTTAGTGGTCATGCCAAGGACCTGTGGCCTCCTCCTTCCCCATAGCCCCAGTCCATACCTCCAAGTTCATCCTGGCACAGAAGCTCAGCAGGGACATGTTCTTCCCCTGGTGGCTGGTGATGCAGTGAGTGCCTGCTCCAGCTCTGACAGTGGGGCATTAAATGGCTTTAAAAACATGAAAAAAGGAAATAGATGCAGACCGAGTGAGGAGGGTGGCATTCACTCCATCTGCACCTGGAGCTTGGGGAACCCCAGCAGCAGGAGGTTCACCTTGGGGAACACCAGCTGCTCCACCAAACTAGGATCCAAGCAGTTGTGGTGTCATAACATCCCCAGCAATGCTAAATACCCTCTCACTTGGAACACTGGTTGGTGGACAGGACAGGTATTGCTGGGCAACTGTGGCCAGATCCTGCCACGTCTGCCTGCGGCTTGCCCAGTAGGACAAGGGGTCTCAGTCCAGTGGCTCCACATCCTCGGCGAGATCAGTAGCTACTGAAGCCTTGCTGCTACCTGCCTGAGGCTGGGGTCTGATGCATCTGGACCCCAGCATTGAAGCTATGCCCTTGGTCCACATTGGCAGTGGCTGGCACGGAGGAGACTGGCTGGTGCTGGTGCCAGTGGCGGTCCTGGTGCTGGGAGTGTTGGCACGGAAAAGTGGATCCCCTTGTTCCACATCCTTTCGCCTCTGCTCTTTGGCCTTCCTGACTTTGTTGATCAGCACCTGCGTCCAGTGATTGAGGGTTTTGGTGCTGCCAGTGCACATGCTCCCCTTCACTCTTGGGTCGCACATGCCCACCAGCATGTGGACCATACTGGACCAGAAGGGATCCAGCCTGCTCCTGATGCCCTCTTTCAGCTGCCTCACCAGTGTCTGCACGTCTGGTGACAGCGGCCTGCCCCAGCCAGGAAAATTGATCTCCTGGAAACTCTTTGTTAGGTTCTTAAGTTCCCTCACTATGAAGATTACCTGGCTAAGGAGGGCATCACCAGCTCTCAGGGTCTTGGTGGCCTCAAGGAAGGGCTTGAGGACCACCAAGATTTGGGAGATGGTACCCCACTCAGCTCTATTCAGGGGGCTGCTGATCCCGATATCCCCAAACAAGGCCCTCTTATGAATGGCCTTCTGTTTCTCAACCAGCCTTTCGAGCATCAGGTATGTGGAGTCCCACCGAGTCTCCACATCCTATATGATTTTGTGCTGTGGGATGTTCAGCTCTGCCTGTTTCTCCCACAGCATCTTGTCCCCCTTTGCCCCCCTCCAGATGCTGTGGTGGAAGTAGCCCACCACCTTCCTGCACTTTGAAATCAGCTGGCTTGTAGCGGTAGTGGTGGCTTCGCCATCCCCGGCAGCCCTGTCCCCCTCGTGTGCCACACAGTGGATGCCAACAAAGTTGGCATCATGGACAGCCTTGACCATATTGGCCCCGTTGTTGGTGACCATGAACCTGTGGGTGAGCTCGGCATGCCCAACGAGCCCCCCCTGCACCATGCAGTTCATGGCCATCATGATGTCCCTTGTCATGTGGGACTCATCTAGCACCTTGGCTTGGAGGAGAGCCCACCAGTGGCCTGACTGATTGCACCAGTGCCCTGTCAGGGAAAGGTAGGCGTGATTGCTACCCTGGCTGCTCCAGATGTCTGAGGTGAAGTGCAAGTCTACCTGTGGCCCTGCCTTGCGCAGTTCCTCCCTCAAGTACTCCCTGCATGCCTCATACAGGGAGGGCACCACTGTTCTGCTATAGGTGGTACATGTGGGCACTTGGTAAGATGGGGCCACAAGCTCCTGAGCCGCCTGAACCCTGGCTACTCAACTAGGAAGAAGGGCTGGCTATCCAGAGCAAGCATCTCCCCAATGGCCTGGGTGATCTCACTTGCCTTGGGATTGCACTCCCCTCTGTCTGCAGCTTTCCCCCACCACTCTATGGTGACCTGCCTCTGCTTTGTGGGGATGGGGGATTTGGAGCGAGCGGGGGACTTCCCTTTGGGCACACTCACATTGGTGCCAGGCTGAGTACGAAGAAGGGCAAGGGGGTGCTGCCTCCTGAGATGCAGCAGCATCGCTGTGGCAGTGAAGTGTTTCCCCTCCTTGCCCCAGCTGATCTGCCTTTGGCAGTGCTGGCAGATAGCAAATCTGGGATCATCTGCCAGCTCAAAATGCTCCCACACTACGCTACTCGTCTGCTTCCTGGTTGAGGGTGGGGATGGTACCTTATCCCCCTCCTCAGCAGGCTGAGGCTCAACAGCAGGAGGATCTGCCTCAGTTTAGCCACTTGCCTGAGCCTTCACAACCTCAACCTCCTCCGAGGTGCTGCTTTCTGGAGAAGGAGACCTGGGTGTAGGGGAACTTTGAGAGGTGTGGAGCACAAATTCTGATTCTCCCTCAGTCCCCAGAATTGCTTCAGCCAGGGCACTTGAGTCCCTTCATTCCAGTTCTTCCTCTGGCAGTGGGAGGCTCATGCTGGGAGATGACATGGGGGTGGAGGAGACAGTGATTCTGCTGCTGGTGCCTATTTCTGGAGTTAGGGGAGGTGGTGCAGGTGCAGGGACCTCAGGTACTGCATCCACCTCCCTGCTTCTACTGGCAGCAGAAGCCTCAGGGCTGCTTGGGAAGATGATGCATCTATGTTTTGAGAGGGGGGACTTGCAGCTCTCGGTCTCCCCCTAGCTCCTCTCCCTCCCCTGCCAGAAGACCTGGCACCTGCCTTTCCAGCACACTTCATATTAATGTTTCCTGTGCTGGAAAAGGTATGTGTGTGTTGTGTTCTTCTTCTATCTGGTCTTGTTCTGAATCCGAATATGTGGCAGGCTGTCAGTGGCAAGTTCTTCTGTTCATGAGTGCTATGTGATTTGTTGCGTGGTCTGATTGATTATTGATTATTACCTATTGATATATATGTGGTGCATTTGTGTTACTGTTGTGTGATCCTTTTTTTCTGTAGACCTCTCCCATGGCCAGGGGGAGGTTTAGTTTGACCAGATGTAGCTTACTATGCAACAATGCAAAGTCATTTAAAACCCCCCAGACTCTTGAACGTGTACAGTGTGTTGCCATTAAGCCACACAAAGTGACTTTTTCATCACATGTACAAGCTAATGGCATCATGTGTACACGTGCCCTAGGAACATCTTAGTGCTTAAGGGTCTCCCCTGGGAGGGAGGAGGTCTGTCAGCCATTGGTTAAACAGCACTCACAAACCCTGACAGAAGGGGCCAGAACTCAGTGTCATCCCTCCCAGAGTAGTGCTACAAGCATTAGACATATTAGGCAGATTCCATCTTGGTTGCTTATGGTTATGGCCCTCCCCTCAGACAAGAGGAAGAGAAAAGGGGCAGGGGTGGGGGTTCTGGCCCTTGCAGGCAGGTCAGATTTTTTATCTGATTACTTTCTAACATGAAATGCACAAACAGGCCTGACAGCATGGACCAGCATCAAGTCTCTCTGATCCCAGAAGACAGCCATTCTTACTGAGCCTGAAGGTCACTGGCAAAATATTTCACCTCAACTACTCCGGAAAATAGAGATCATAGAAACATAGTTAGCCACACTAGTCTGAAGTCAACCAAAAGGCAGGGTAGATTTTCACCTTACAGGGCATATTTATACGTGCTTTTATACGTGCCTAAACTTAATGTGCATTTGCCTAATTTAGGCATGCCTCTACGTGTGCATGTGCTAAGTTGCATTAACGCAGTGTGCGAACCAACTTGGTGTACACATGCATTAAGGTGTGAATAGCCTAATATTACCATTTTTAATGCACATTAAGGGTGTGCACATGTCGATCCGCAGCCTTAATGCACCTTAAAAATGGCTAATGCACTTGTGTAGATGCACCCATAGAGTAACTAAATTAGAGACATATAGGTTAAGGAAAGAAATTATACATAAACTGGTATAAGTGATAAGAAACTGGTTCAGATCTGTAACACAACAGAAGTTTAGTGCACAGAACCCCTTTCAAAATGTCCAAAACCGGTTTAAGATAAACCTGGATGGATGTAGGGCACTTACAGACATGTGGGGAGCAGACTTGATTAATCAAGTCTGTTGGAGCACTATGTGCTCTGGCAGGCTCACACATCACATGTACCAGTGGCGTAGCACACCTCTGCGCTGAGAAAATGGTGATGGTGAGCTTTGAACTAAAACATATTCGATGTGCTTTATTTCAAAGCTTGCCACTGTCATTTTCTCAGCGCAGAGATGTGGAGCACTGCAGATACATGTGATGTGTGGGTTCTTTTAATTAAAAGTGCCTGGCGCCACATCAGGAACATACATAAAAATACCCATAGTATCAGACTTAGCTCTTTTAGGTTACATCAGTTTATTGAACTTCCACCCCAGACCCCTTCCAGATTCAAGTTAACTCAGTCCCCAAGCAGCCCAGGATGTTTTGCATGTCCCCTGCAAACCCTGCTCTCAGGGTGAGCTAGCCTTGACCCAAGCTGTCTGCTCAATGTGAGCAAGGAGGCATGCTCTAGCACCCCCCAGCTTCTGGCCTCAGCCACTGCAGGACTGTGGCTGCATTTCTGGAATCAAAAGTGAATGTCTGTTCACTTGCTTATTGGTTTAATCTACGTAGCTTAGACTAACCTGTGAAGACTGAATCGATTCAGCCTTGGGCTTTTTGACTGTCTGTACTTAGCCTTATAGCACCAGCTTTTGTGAGCTAGAGCACGCTTCATCAGATGCTGTGAAAGGATGTGCCCACACCAGCATATAAAACGAGGAGACTGGTAAGTTATTCATATTTCTCCTCTTAATTATGGGGTGTTTTCTGAGACATACGTTCAGCATTAGCTCAGCTGCATAGGGTAAACCCACATGCTAGCTTATCTAAAGAAAATTCTAAATATTATTTAAGTGATTTAGACATCACTGAACTTGCTCTGGCACAAGTTTGCACATTCTTATTGAGCTAAACTGCATCTCTCCTTTCTTCCTCCTACATGATACTGACATAGTTTAGCTTTGATTTTTTTTTAAACCAAGAATCTTTTTTATACAGCATTTAGTACAGTGGAGAGCAACAAGCATATTTGCTCATAGATAATTGTTTAACCTGTCAAGTGCCAAAACAATTCCAGTTTAAGTATGCAATGGCAGTATAGCTTTGCAAACAGGCGCTATTCATGTCAGTGTGCTGCTGATAAAAAAAAGTCCTCCTCTGGGTATACAGGAGGCATATCTTCAAAGGACTATTAATATGAGCCATTGGCCCCATTTTTACACATACTTCAGAACTTTCTAATTGGCTTGAATACATTTGGGGAAACTTATTTTAAATTCAAGAATAGCCAAAACCGTGCAAAGAAAAGGTGAGGATTTTTGCTTCATTTTAATGATGGTCAGTCTGTAAGTTAGAACAATTAAGGAGGTATTTTAACTGAAAAACATCTCAGCATTTAAAATCCTTCAGGACCTATGCAGTCTGCTGCTGAATCTTTTAAATCTGCATGTACGGGGAGTTTGTTTTCAAGACTTGGGGGAGTTCAGTGGCTCAATTTGACTCTGTGCTGATGTGTAGGAATTGGGTTTTATTTAGAACTATTTATTATTTTTTAACTCCATAACATTTCTGGTGTTTTGCAAATATGAAGTAACAATCTCTGTCCCAATCTAGTTAACAAACTAAGGCCCCAATCCTACTAAGTCTTATACACAAGTTGAACATTACGCACTGAAGATAAGTTTACTTTTAGCATGTATGGTAAAGCACATACACAAATCTTTGCAGGTTGCTGTCTAAAACTTCTGTTTTGCAAACTGTTCTCCACAAGCAGACTCCTGTACCAATTACAGTGTCATTGATTTCAGTTGGCTCTACAGGCACTAGAAGCAGGCTGTGTGAAGAACCATTAGAGTGGGTGAATGGGGCCCCCTGTTCCGGGCACAGATTTACAAGGGTCACCAGAATGGGGGGCCTTGAGGAGCCTGTACTGTAGGGGTTGCTGAAGCTTTTGTGTCAGAAGTCTGCACTGGAACATCAACAGGTTGAACCTGCTGTTGCCTACAAAGCACCAACTCACAGGATCATCATAAAATTCTAGTTTATTGGACGTTTACAAAAGTCAGACCATAAACCTTGGTGCTGATCCCCTCAAACACATACATTCACACACACACACATACACAGTAGCTAGCTATGAACACTAAGCACCGGTGTCAAGATATACCTGTCCCCAAGCGCTGGAGTCCACCGTCGATGGCCAGTAGAAGCTTCTTTCAGTGCGATGTTGTTTCAGAAGGGGGTCGCCGGCTGGTCCTTCTGGCTGGACAGGCAGGGGGCTGGTCAGGTCAAAGAGGGCGCCATTGGGGGTCATTCTTCACTGCCTTTTATCCCTCTCTGGCAGACTTTGGTGACTCCCCAATTCTCGGACTTACCCAATCCAGGGGTTGTTGACCTTGAGGGATGTCCCTCTTGATAGCTGCCGGATGGCAGCTGTCAGCCCCAGGGGTCATGTCCACACGTACGTGCAGTCTCAGGAGTCCATTGATGAATTTTGATTTATTCAGTGCCGTGATGAATAGAGCTCTGGAAGTGGTTGATCAGGGGGTATTTCAGCCCCAAGGGTCTGTTTCCAGCAATGATTAGTTCAAACTGGGGCTTCCGCACCTTTAACAGTGAAGTTTCAGGGAGTCCCCGGCTCTGTATTAATTCATTCCTCTTCTTGGTCTGTAGTTTTGTAAATGTTAATTGCTGCTCGTTAACTTGTTTATCCAGACTAGCTACTGTGTTACACAATCAACCAGGATTCATTCAGGAACCTGCTCCATACAGAGATTCCTGCCTTTGCTAACACTGTTACATGGTACAACTTACTTTTAAACTTAAAGTACTGTATTTTCGCACATATATCCCGTGGGTTATACACGATTTTACAAAAAAAACGGACGGGTGTGGGCTATGCACGGACTATTTTTTGAAAGGGGGCCGGGGCGGGGGGCGGCAGCATGGGTGGGCTGGGG
>NW_005842247.1:1010523-1021856 GCF_000455745.1 Alligator sinensis
CACCGCGGGTGGGGGGTGGCAGCACAGGTGGGTTGGGGGGCCGTGTCTCCTCCTCGCCTGGAGGTGAAGGGAATACACAGGTGTGGGCTATGCACGGAAAATTTTGTGAAAATGCAATTTTCTGTGGGTTATGCATGGGTCCGGGCTATAGCTGTGTGCGGGCTATATGCGCGAAAATACAGTACATTTGTAAAAGCATCTACAAGCTCTATTTTCACTACAAGTACACCTTATATAAAAAAAATAATAATATAATAAAAGAAAAAGATAGAGGACGAAAGAAAAGGTAGAAAAGAGAAAGCATCCCCCAAAGGGTACAAATACTGCAAAAGGGGCTTTTGCCATATGGAAGAGCTTCACATTTGAGGGTGGGGGGCAGGCAAAAATGTTTCTTGCTACACTGCTGTTGCAGCAGCAGGCCCAGGCTCCTGCTCCAGCAGAGGGTGTGGAGACCCTGCATTGTAACAGTAGTAGCTGAGGTCTTTCTGCAAGTGAGGAAAGAATCAATCAGACCCCTCTTCATCTGCCCCTCCCTTTGTAAAACATCCCTTTCTTCCCCCCATTACCATTTTCCCCCTCCATTCTGCTCAGGGTGCTGAAATAGTTAGTTGCACCTCTGCAGAGATCCTGGAAGGATTGGCATCCAAGTTATATGTTTCTTTCGGTCTCATGTTAGCCAGGTTCAGAAACGTTATGGGGCAGCACTACTGATCTATCTTACCCTCCATCCTGGAGACCTCAAGCAGTGAGTATGGCAGAAAGCAACTCAACACACATCCCTCCACACCTAAATAACATCAACATAAGAGCACAGAATAATTGAGGCATCAGTACTGTTAAAAACTTATAAAATAGCGTAACCTCTGCTTTTATAAAATGGCAAATACATGTTAGATGGGGATATAAGGCTTATGCCATGGCCTAGAAAGCATGGCATATCTGCAGTCTCTTCTCTTGAAAAGAAGACAGCCAACAGACTAGAAAGCCCAAGCTCTTAGACTTGTAGGTAACTGACACATATAACAACAGTCCAGCCTCTGTTCTTTTCCTTTCTCATACAACCATTGTTCAGAGAGGGAAGCAAGTATGTTTCATGCCCTAATAGCCCCTCCCTGACTTTTACTCCTCAGTGATGGAAGAGATGTGGAAGGTGAGCCATTGTTTTCTCCAAAAAAAAATTCCTGAATCTGGGGTTACAGGATAGAGTCTCCCTTCCTGTAAGAATTTCACCCGTGGAGGTGTTGGCATGAATCTAGTTTGGCAACCTGGTTGAACAAAGTCATTACAGACATTTCTGCACAGTCATTTAGTACTTGTTTAAACAACTAATGAATGACTGAGCCGTAACTGGAGTTACTGCACAGTCACACCAAGGAACAGTTTTTTCATGACACTGACTGCTCAGTAGCTTGTGACTACTGAGCAGTAGCATCATGTCATGCTTCCTGCCATATGATGCTACTGTACAGTAGTCAGGGGCTACTGTGCAGTCAGCATCTCAGGTAGATGTGGCCACAGTGGACTAAAACCATGCAACAAAAGATTACATAAACATATGTACCAGAAGCCCAGAGGTAGAAGTCCTGTGTAAAGCCAGATCCATAAATAGGTTTGCTGTTAATCAGACCATGAAGAGTATAAGATGGGCTGCGCTAAGCAGGTATATTTACATTCTGTTTTGCCCTTTTTTGATCAAACCAGAATGTATATTAATTAGTTGACCCAAACAAGGTCTCAAATTATAGAGTATGCGTAGTAGTAAAAGATTTTAATTTTATTAGAAGCCTTAAGTGCAGGGGACTGCAGTGATATTACAGGTATTCTGACAAAGAAACCAGTCGGGTATTGCCTGAAAGATCTAAACTCAAGTACATGTTGTTTTTAAAATCTAAATCTTCCTTATAATAAAAAATGAAGCGAACAATATTTTGGAGTTATGACTGTAATCTTATACTGAATTAAATCCCATCTCAAAGTAACTGGAATCTATTTGTGCTTTATCCTGTGAAACCAGCTAGCCAAGGAAGACACCATTTTATGATCCAGTATTATTCTTAGCAATGAATCATTTTTATTTCAAGGAGACAGGAGGTATTATAGTGAAAAACTGAAAAAATATTATTCTTATCTCTTAAAAGAAGTTGACAATTGCTGCACTTGTCCTTAGTAGTATGAATGTACCCATATTTGCTATTTTGAAAACATACCTTATTAAGCTATTAGTAATTATCTTACTAGATAATGTATTTATTAGCAGATGTTAGCTATCTTGAACTACTAGGCTAGGGACAGAAATTATACATAAACCAGTATAAGGGACTGGAAACTGGTTCAATGTTGTAACACTACAGAAGTTTAGTGCACATAAACTGCATTCAAAATGGCCCAAACCAGTTTAAGATAAACCTGGATGGATGTAATATCAGACTTAACTGATTTAAGTTAAATCAGTTTATTGAACTTCTGTCCCAGTTCCCTTCCAGATTCAAGTTAACTCACAGTCCCCCAGCATCCCAGCCTTGCAGGGTAGACAGGCAAGTCTTGGCCAATGCTGTCAGCTCTAGCTGATCAGGGAGGCATGCTATGGCACTCCTTGGCTTCTGGCCTTGGCCTCTGCAGGCATGTGGCTGTATTTCTGGAATCAAAAATGAATGCCTGCTCACTTGCTTATTAGTTTAATCTATGCAGTTTAGGCTAACCTGCGAAGGTGGAATCGATTCCAGCCCTTAATTTCTATGATTTCTGTGATTCATCCTCAGGCTTTTTAACTGTTTGTACTTAGCTTTAAGGTTCTCATTGCTGGTAACTGTTTGTGACAGAATAGCTGTTTAGAGGGTGCCTATTAAATTAAAATTGATACTAGGAAAATACAAAAAAAAAAATCTTTTCTGCATTCCAAGTAATATCTCAATCTTTTAAAACTCAACAACACTCAGGAATATCAAATGGACTGTCAAATAACTTGTTTAGTATGTGCAATCAATAAGTGACAGCATAGCATGGGATAGAGTATCTTGCACCCACGGAAAAGGGTGGTGTTGTCATGGGTTGTATGACCACAAATGAGCAACCCCCACTCCCCATAACTGGTCTGTCAGTTTGAGTAGCTAGTGGGCATGTCTACACATTCATTAATGCTCAGTGGTTCCTGCGCATTTAGTTTAGTACTTGTATAATCAAGTACTAAATAAATGCACAGAAACCAGAGTTACTGCGCAGTAGCACCATTGAACATCCTTTTAGTGATGCTACTATGCAGTATTACTACCCAGTGCTCACTGTGCTGTGATGTGCTGCTGCACAGTATTATTAGGCTACTGTGCATGTTAGTGTCTCATGTAGACATGCCCACTGAGTCCCAATCCTGAGACCTGTTGCATGAAATTGCACCACATCCTGGGAACTTAACATACCCCTGTAATCACTGAACAGTAATTAGTAACCCCATTTACTACACATTAGGATGCTCCTTTACTCATGGCTCACTGTGCTCTGTGTTAGCCTTCTGTTAAGAAACCGTGGTAAATATTCCTGCCGTCTAAAAAAAAGAAAGAAATCAGGTAATTATCTGGAAGTATATTAAAGTTTTTAAAAGAAACCCATGCTTTTGGTCTAAATGATTTCTGTTTAGTATTCTCTGCAATTTTTGTGAGATTATTTTGTCTTGAAAAACTGACTTGAAATGCATTAACCATAAAGGAAGGACCACCTCCTTGGCATGCAAAGGTGGGGATTCCATTCTAAAGGAAGAGATAAGAGAGGTTGTCAATCCTTCTCTCCCCTGTTCTGTCATTGCTTCTGAAAGAAACCCACTGGAGAATACACCAAGCTTGGTGCTAAAGGCACTCTTTCAGAAAGTGGGGGATGTGGGTTCAACAAGGATTTGAACTGAGAACTCTTGCATCCTCTAGGAGTGCCCCACCTGCTGGATGACTGGGGCACCACCGCAAACTTCTCTTTGTGGCTTCTATAAATTATCCCAAATTTTATCTCAGTGATTTTTAACTGAGGTGCAAGGACATGTGGAGTTGTTGCTAGATCCTTTGCAGGGTGCCCCAGTAGGAAATAAGCCAGGTGTGAGGAGAAGCAAATAAGTGCAAGCTCAGGCTCTTCCCTACCTAACCACTGGCTGGCCTTTTTAAAGAAGTAGCACTATAATAAACAAGTTGATTTTTTTAAATAGGGTTCTTTTCAAGCTTTCAGGTGGAATCACCCTTCTTCAGGCATAGGGAATCTCTGCTGTTCTGAGACTCCAAGGAATGAAAGAAGCTGAAAAGTGTGACAGGATGTCATTGAGAATGTAAATAGGTGAAAATTAGGAAAACAAAAGGTAGGGAAGGGAGGGGGAGAAACAAGTGGGGGGAAAGCCAAAGATAAGTAAGCGAGACTCTACTGTAGTAATTTTCCAAAGTAGAAAAGCGGCTGTCTGTGAAAAAGTAAATAGCTGGAAATTAGGAAGACAAAGGATATAAAAGGAGGCAAGGGGAGGAAGGGGGGAAAGAAAAGTGTAAAAGTGCAAAGAACTTTTTTTCCAGTTACTCAGTTGGTCTAATAAAACATATCACATCTACCTAAAGAACCTTGCCTACCTATGTCCTTAGACCAGGGACAGACAATTATGTAGGGTGGAGGGCTGCTTACCGAGTTTTGATGAGCTGTGGAGGGCCTCATGGGTAGTGCTGCTCCTTGACAGTCTCCCTGCCCCTGGTCACCATATTGAAACTAGAAGTCCTGCCCCCTTACCCCTGACCTTTGCCCCAGAAGTTACTCCCCTTGCCCTGAAAGTACTCCGTTTGGGAGGGAAGGAGGGAGCTGCAATCTTGAAACTAGAAAAAAAACCCCAAATCATATACAAAAAATAAAACTTCTACTATAACTTATTTTCATTTTATTTTAAAATATTTTGTACTGATTTATTTTTGCAAAGTGTATCTAGAGGTGACTGAGTAACAGCTCAAAATACAGTCCTACTGTATATTGTGCGGGGGCATTAACAGGGTGTATGTGGTGGGGTGTGGTTGTGGAGTCGAGGTGTGTGTGTGTGGTGAGGTGTGGGTATGGTGGGCAGGTGTAATGGGTGTGGGGTATGTGGTTGGGGTGGGGATTGTGGGAGTGTGTGGGGTTATAGTGACTGGGGTGGGAGGGAGAGAGAGAGAGATGGGGGGAGCCACTGGCTCCATCTCATACAGCTCTCGCTGACTGTGTGCAAGCCTTATGCAATGAAGCCACACAGACCCCGCGTCCAGGCTTCATGCTCCTGCCACTCTACCCTGGGTCCCCGCCAGCCCTGGGGCACTGGCATAGGCTCCACACTCTTGCCTACTGTCACCACTCTGCCGCCATTTCCCTACTTCCCTTCCCGCATGCCCACCCACCACTGCTTCCCAGACACCACCGCCACTGCTCCCCCTGTTGCCACCACTCCCTACCACTTTCCTTTCCACGGCTCCCTCACCAGTTCCCCTGTCACTGCCACTTCCCATGGCCCCCTCACCAGTTCCCCTGTCACTGCCACTTCCCATGGCCCTCCCAGTGTTCCCTGCTGCTGCCCCTGCTGCTCACTGCACTGCTCCTCCCACCACTACCACTTCCCGTGGGCCCTCCTGTCACTCTCCACACTTCTGCCACTTCCTACAGCCCCCTGGTGCTCCCTCTGCAGCCCCCCCACCACTCCCCATACTGCCGTTGCTTCCTATGCCTCCCCCCTCACTGCTTCCCATGCTACTGCCGCTTCTTGCAGCCCTCCTGTCATTCCCCATGCCGCCACTGCTTCCAGTGGCCGCCTCAACACTCCCCACATTGTCACCACTTCCCTCTGCCCCCCCGCCCCCTGCTGCCTGCTCTGGCTCCACCCCAGCCTGGCCAGCACCACACAGTTCCCTGCTGCTGGGCAGATCACAGTGGTTCCCCCCCTCCTTCCATCTGTTCTTATCTGAATTTCCAGTTGGATAGAGGGAGGCAGGGAATAGCCCCAGGGTTGCCAGGCCAGAAGCTGCAGAGGCTTCCGGTTGGTGGGTGGCGGCTGAGTGGAGCTGGGCAGGCCTTGCTGCTCAGCTGCTGGATCCTGCTGCTGGCTCCCCCTGGGTCCTGCCATCTTTGACAGGCAGCCAGGGACAGAAAACAATTAATTTTATAAAATGTTTAGGGGCCCCATGGGCCAAATAGAATGGGCTTCTGGGTATTTTGCCTGCCCCTGCCTTAAACCAACATGGCTACAACCAAAAACCCAGCTTTTAAATAGGGTGCCATTCAATTCATAAATGTTATGGAGGGGAAACTTGAGTCTATCACGGGGTGCTCAAATCTGAAAAGATTGAGAACCACTGGTTGAGAACCCTTCACTTGCACTTTTTTAAAATCAAAATTCCTGAAATAGAAACAAAACATTCTGTTTTGGATCCAACAAAATGTTTTGTGAGGCTCAAAATGATTGTGTCCATTTCCCCACTCCCCCCCCCCTTTCCTGCCTCTTCCACCCAAATTTTAATTTTCTCCTGTTTTTTGTTTTAGGCAGGGAGGATAGGAGAGGGCTGGGGCGGGGTGAGGCTACTAATCTGAAAATCAGTCCTTTGCCACATTTTAGCAATGTCCTTTAAGATCAAAAGCAGTTAATCTAATTGACTGTGCATGGAGAACGATTTAAAATTGAAATAAATTTAAGTAGTTTAATCCCCCTCAAAATTCTAAGATTGAAAGTCTCAGCAACAGTGAGTTGCTATGAGGCATATTTGTTACTGGCTGATGGTAATCTAAGGTAATAACCTAGTACACTTGGTCCTTAATCACCAAGCAACTTGTATTATGTTTGGATTATGCTGTGCATTTTAATACTTTATAATGACAGAATCCTTGTAATGGCATTGAAAAGCTCTAAATCAATGGCACTAAGGACTTTTACTTATAGGGACTGTGTCAGTAGAGGACTTCTTTTGAGTGCATTATTGGAAAAATAAAAAGGTATTAGTGACATATAACATAAGATTTTGAATCCAAAATGAGAAGAATGTGGGATGTTGCTTTGACGATATTATTAACAGTTCTACTAAATAATTTTAGGAAAATAAATTACTTGTTCCAGTTACAAGAATTAAATTATCTTGATTTTTTACTACACAAACCACTATATCTAACCTGTTTTATCTATCTGTATACTTGCCATTGTTGCAATAGGTATGTGCCTAAGAATGTTCTCACTTCTCTGTACATGCCAAAGCACCATTGGTTTCCTATTGTATCCCTGCTCTTTCTTTAATGTATAGTTGAGGTAGTCTTAGATCTCTTATTGGTTCCTAACCAAGGTTTGCTTGTGTAGTTACCTTTCTTTTCTTCTTGTGCAATATGTTTGTTGGTTGCTAAGCAGATTACTTCCTAGTTGCATATTTAATGAGGATGAAAATGGTAATGTAGAGTTAGGTGGTGCCAGATAGCAGCATGATATTTTTTTAAGTTAGGAAACTATAAGTAAGGGACTAAAATAATGTTAGCTACTACTACTGGCTGGAATGGATTTTTTATGCATGAAATGCTTGGGATTCTGATGTTTACTATTTTTTATGTTGTGTCTTCATTTTCATTAACACTTGAAAACGTTTGCAGAGAGAGCAGGAACTTTCAATTGAGGAAATGTAAGTGTTGTCTATGCATATTTATTACAAAATAGATGTTTATGGAAGTTTTAATATTTGTTTCCAATTTGTTTTCTTTAAAATCATGTCTGCCAGAATTCAAACAAGGTCAAATTTAACTCCATCACATGAACTTTTCCTTAATTAGTCCTTATTTTTTCACTACTGGGCATGGACACTTTACTGGCAAGTTGTGTTGTGTTCAACAGCTAGTGAAACACAATCGTTGTATACACATTAAATTAATTTCAATATGAAATTATGTGAAGAGGTTCTTGATTTGATTATACTGATCTTTCTAGTCTAAGAAATTTATGCAGGATGTATATTGTGATGCAAGAGAAAATGTCCCAACTGCTGCCACCAGGGACACTAACAAGGGGCTACAGGATGCCACTGCTGGGGCCACCATCACCCTCCTGGGCCTCCAGCCCCACTGCCTCTGGACCCTGTGTTCCAGCAAGCACTGGTGGCAACACCTTGTGCAGCATATCTGAGATGACAAGCAATGGCTGGATGCCTTTCCACCCACTTTTGGGGACCTGCTCCACCAGCTGCAGTAACACCACCTGCCCCACCTTGAGTGGCAGGGCACCAACCTGCAGCCACTGCTCCCTGCCAACACTCATCCGGTCCTGGTGCTACTCAAGCCAGCCACACCTGCCAGCCTCCAGTATGTGGGCCACTTGTTTGGTGTGGGCAAGGCCACCACCAGGGAGGCTGTCCTGGAGGTGTGTGGTGCCCTCCAGGACATGCTGGCAGACACCATCTTCCGTGTCCACGACCCCCTAGGTGGTGGTGGCATGGTTGCATGCATTGCGGTTCCTCCAGTATATAGGGGCCCTGGACAGGACTCGCATCCTGGTCACCTGCCTGCCCCATGGAGACTGCCCCTATTATAGCTGCAGGTGTTTCCACTCTGTGGTCCTGCAGGCTGTTGTAGATCACTGGGGCACATTCACGCACGTAAGTGCTGGCTGGGTGGGCAGCGTGCATGACACCCGTGTGTTTCGAAACTTTGGACTAGCCACACTGGTGGAGAGCAGGTGCTTTGTGTTGGGAGTGGTGGACCTGCAGCTGCGTGCCATCATTATCCCACTCCTGCTCATTAGGGACCCTACATACCTGCTGCTGCCCTGGTTGATGAGGACCTCCACCAGGCCCACTTCAATCATTGTCTGGGCCAGACCTGCACCCTGGTCGAGTGCGTCAGCGGTCACCTCAAGGGCATTGTTGCTCCCTCACTGCTCATCACAAAGTTGCCAAGGACAACCTCCCCTGGGTCATCATCACAGCCTGTGAGCTGTAAAGTATCTGTGAGGCCCAGGGAGAGTTGTTTGGCAAAGCCTGGGCACAGGAGACATGGTGCATGGAGGCAGCTTGGCAATGGGAGCACCAGCTGCGGAGGAAGAAACAGTGGTGGGTCCCCCCTGCTGGGGCCCCAGGAAAGCCGCACACCCACCAGCAGGGGCCAGTGCACTGGGTGGACCACCTTATGGAGCACTTCCTTCCCTAGCTGCCCACCCCTAGCACCACTCTCATGTCAGGCATGGATCCAAAGAACACATCTTTATTTCCCTCACGGTTCAGAGAGCCCCCTTCCCTCTCAACAAACAGAGCCCCTGCACCACCCTCCCCACCCACCAATGATAAAAAACCCTCTTCCCAGTTTGAAAACTATATACAAAGTGGGTTTTTTGGTGTCCTGGCGTGGGGGGTAATGGGGTGGGGACATGTAGGGGCAGAGCCCGGGGGCAGGTAGCCAGCACCCTGGCCTCAGGCTGTTCCCCTGTGGGTCTGGGGGCCTTGGTGACCATGGCGGGTAGGGGGCTTGTCCAGAGGCAATGGCAGCTGGTGCTCCTGTGGTTCAGGGGGCTTCCCCTCTGGCTGGTGGTATCCAGGCCCAGCAGGGCCAGTGTCCAGTTTTAGTGCCACTCCAGGCACCTCTGGTTCCATGCATGTGTGGAACCAGGGCAAGTGGTGGGGCTTGGCCCAGACATGTGGCAGTGTACCCTGGGGTTGGGGCTGACCCAGGGGCTGCAGGTGGCAGGAGGCATTGGAGGACCTCCTCCAAGGTCCAGGCAGGGGCCTGCTGTGGGGCAGTGGGCAGCTGCCAAGAGGCCTGTGGGGCTAGGGATGGGGGCTGGGCAGTAGGCGGCATGCACAAGACCACCAGGCCCAGAACGGTGTCCAGGGTCTGACGGTCATTGTCCCTGGCCTTCACTGCCTGGGCCAGGATAGCATTTTGGTCCTGCAGGACCTGGACCTGCTCTTGCTCCAGGGCCTGGAGCTCAGCCCAAAATGCCAGGTCCTCTGCCTGCCACCTGTTCTCCCAGGTTAGGTCCTCCACCAGCAGGCCTGAGCACGTTCCCCCTGCTCCTCGGCCACCACCACCAGCTACTGGAGGAAGAGGGTTCTGTCCATGGCACGCCTCTGGCACAGCCACTGCATCTGCAGGGCCTTGGCAGTGGGAGACAGTGACCTAGAGCCAGCATCCTAGCTAGTTGCTGCAGCGTCTTCCCCTTGTCCAGATGCTAGGCCTGGAAGGCCAGGAGACAGAACCTTTTTGTGAGAGTTTGCAACATTGCAGAGATAATGCACCAGGGGCCATGCACTGCCCAGCCTCAGATCAGGGTTCAGCTGTGCACGGGTGCTCAGGGACCATACTAAATTGGGTGGGCACGCCTGGTTCCAGGTGGATGCTGGCTAAGCCACCCATCTCTACTTGCTCCCCCAGGGCTGGTGGCCCACTGGGTGTTGGCTGCAGGCAGCCTGCCTCCCCTGCCTCCTTACCAGGTTGGAAGAGGCCAGGCTGCTGGCGGCACCTGGTGCTGAAGCTCCAGACCCCGCTCCCTCCCTCTGTCCCTGTAAGCCACCCACCCTGCTGTGCTACGGCCCAGCCCACAGCACCAAGGCTCGGGATGTGTGGGGTTGTCAGACAACTGAGACAGGAAGCTGGCTGTGCCCCTACCCTCTCTGCAGGGGTCTTCTCCGAGGAGGTGCCCCTGGGCCAGCTGCCCCATGCTGCTGCTGCACCCTCTTGTATGTGCCCCCCCTGGTGCACGATGAACTGCTTGTGCAGGCTGAGGGGTGCCCAACCCACTACGCTCTTCTGATGATGATCCTTCTAGTGCCCTAGGTGAACCTTAGCACCTGGTATAGGACCCTGAGTTACAATGGTGTGGGGGGCAAGCCTGGGCTGCCCCGCAACTTCCGCCACCATCTGGAGGGCTACTTGTGGCAGTGCTACATATCCCTGCCCCACACTGCTGTGAACAACATCGCTGCTGCCATTGACACCTTTCTTGGGGTGTGAGAGGCCCATGCCAACCCAGCTGTGGGGTCACGGGTGTCATGACCCAAAGGCATGATTTTGTGTGTGCTTCGGCACCAGAATTATCCCCGCCAAGTTGCAGCTTCATTGCACAGGAAAGTTTCCTGTTGCAGAGGAAAACCCCGGTGCAGGGACGAGTTTCCCGCCTTTTTTGCGGCTTCTTTTGCAGAGTGCATTGCTCAAGTTGCAAGAGGAATGCACGGTGCAAAAGAGTTCCCGCCACCGGTATGCAAATTCGTTCCCCGCTATTGGCTAGTTTTAAATTATTCCCACGTGGCGGCTAACGATTGGCCTGTTAGCCGTATAAAAGGCTTGAGCAGTTTCCGCCCAAGCCGAAGAGAACTCCACACCCATCTCGGGGGGACTCTGGGTCG
>NW_005842247.1:1021866-1023045 GCF_000455745.1 Alligator sinensis
CGGAGCTCTGTTCCGTGGAGCCTAGCAACCTCCACGAGACCGTCTGTGTTGTCTGTCTGTAACCGCAACTCAAGCAAGTTTTCCAGCCTACACCATTGCCATCTCGGTGTAAGTAAACAATCTTTTAAACTACCGCTAAGCGTTTGTGCCTAATTCCAGCTCGACGGCCTTCCCTCTCCGACCTGGCATGCCCGGGCTGCTGGCCACAGCCCGCGTGCAGCACGGAAAAGGGCTCGGGTCGCTCCCGGCCCGCACAAGGGGATGCTCAATAAAGTTTTGCACTGTTTCCCACCTCTCTGCATGCTGTGGTGGGGGACTCAGGGCCAGGGGAGGGGAGGTAGGAAAAGGAGCAAGGGCTGGGACAGGGATGGCCCTCCCCACAGTGCAGGGCTTACCATGTGTCCAGGGCTGGTGAGGCTGGTAGCTCAGCACAGTCCTCCCCATTGACAATGGTGTCTGCCTGCACCCAGTGTCCTTAGTCCATGGGGTGCATCATGCAGGTGCCTGGCCAGGCATCCCCTCTGGGGAAGAGTTGGCACTGCTGATGGCTGGCGGTGTCATGGCTGGCCGTTCCTCATGGTGGGGTCTGAGCTACGTAACTGGCAAGGCAGCCTCTGGCTAGGGCTTCCCAAGCTGCTAGTGGACTGACCAGAAGGGGAGCTGGCCAGTGCAGGGTGCTGAATACTGGAGGGGTCAGGGCGGGGTGGGAGCTCAGGGAGGCCACCCATGCTGGTGTAAACTGCACAGCTGTGGCATGTGTCCTAGGGTACCAAAATATGGGTCAGCTGCTGAATAAAGGGCATGGTCTTGTGGACACAATCAGACCTATGATTGTGGATGGTTATGGCTACCCACAGTGCCCTCAAGGCCTTGACATCAATGCAGCACTGCTGCACTGACCGGGAGTGCTCTGCACTCCCATATCCCACCTGATAAGGTCTCATAAATGTGGACGTTCATGAACACCATGTGCCCCCAGAGACTGGTGGGGGGGCATGGTGACTGCAGCAGTGGTGGGGGTGTGGCGGTGGCGAGTGGGGAGTTCCTGCAGGCGGCCGTGGCAGTGTTGGTAGCAGGGTGGGAGGTGGTGGTGAGCACCAACTAATGGTCGTTAACCACCCGCAGATGATACCGGCTGCTGGTAGTGGTGGGGGGGGGCCGGGGGAATCGGGGACCCCC
>NW_005842247.1:1023536-1039373 GCF_000455745.1 Alligator sinensis
GGCCCCGGGGAGTGGCCCCGGGGGGGGGGGGGTGTAAATCTGGACAGGGAGGACAAGGCCATGCTGCCAGGCCCTGCACCAGCTCTCTGGACCCCTGTGTAGCTGTTCCTCTGTTCCCAGCCCTGGGCAGCTGCCAGTAGTGCCCAGCAGAGAAAAATGGTGAGGGACTGGGAGCTGCATGGCTGAGGCTATGCCCCACAGCTGCTGGGGGTATGCACCAGGGAGGTGGTGGTGGTTCTGCTGCATTCGGCTAGCTGCAGGTGGCCCTGAGGGGTGGTAAGCCTGAACAGAGGCTGCAGCAAGGTGCAGCAGGCAGCAAAAGGCTGCAGCCAGCAGCAACAGGCTCAGCAGCAGTTCTGGAGTGCCAGCAGGCAGGCACAGCAGAACTGTGGCCTGTCCAGGGGGACTACAGGTCCTGCAGTGCTCTCAGGCTGCCTGTGCTGGGTGCCCTAGGGCACAAAATGGCTTCAGGCTTTTATAGCCTGCAGCTAAGGCCTGCCACAGACACAGCCCAGCCCTGGGCCAGGAGAGGCTCCATGGGGCTGGCCTCAGGCTGGACCCCTAGTGGCAGGGCAGACCTATCAGCAAATTTGCTGCCAGGTCTCATCTACATGTGTGTTACTGCGTAGTAACTAATCATGATTAAATTTGAAGTTAGCCATTTTTATTGTGCACTAAGGGCATGCATGTGTAGATGCTCACCCGTACTGAGCAGCAAATTAGGCAACCACACCGTAACGCATCTTGTGTAGACACGCCCAGTGTCCCAAACTTCTGAGTTTTATATACAACAAATCTATGCTAAAGGACCCTAACAAATCTTCCCACTTGTTTTACTTCTTACTTATGCCTTGTCTTTCAGTTGTAAGGTTTTGGGGCAGGAACTGTTGTTCTCCAGCCCAACAAGACCCCAAACTTGTTGTGAACTCTGGTGCTGCCACAGTTTGTAAATGTTATGTCATTGTTTAAAATAACCTGGATAGTTTGGATTAAATCAATCCTTTTATAATATAGATGAAAAATGTCTAGCTTGCATAGCACTGCTTTTGAAAAAGATGCACAGCCCACTATTCCATAGGGGGTGGATGTGGATAGGTGCAACCTACACTATATTTGGGATGGTACATCCATCTCTTTCCCAGGGAGTCCAGTCTGTATCATGGGCCACCATTGAAGGGTAAAATTCTTTCCTTCTTGCTTGCTTGCATTTGGGGTGATAATAATCTTAGTGCATAGGTGATTGAGAGCTTTGAGCCGCATTCTCCACTGCCTTTCCCACACATAATCCCCCTCCCCATGTAAGTGTAGTCACAGTCTGGCCCACTTCATTCCCTAGTACTGTATGTATATAGCTGAGCATGGTTACATGATTTTGTCTGTCAAGCATTTCTTTATATGCATCTAAAAATGAATGCCTAATACTCAGAAAGTGAGTGCGTTTTCTCTTGCTAGTTAAATTACTCCTAGCTAACCTGGAAAAATATGCTTCATTTAGTGGAAAATCACACAAGAATAGTATGCAAATTGTTTTTTCTTTTTTCTAGTGAGATTTGGGACTATGCATCAGTAGGTCTTTTACATATACCAATAGAAATATCCATAACATACCTCAAATATACTACTACACATCTAACAGTATGATCATAACATGTTTTAATTTAGTGGCATCAGAGGCCAAATCAAAAAGAAGTTGTTCCTTATATGCAGGTCAGACAATCTCAACATTACAGGTTTCCCACGGTTTCTGCAGTGGATGTGTTCCCGCAAAACTGTCCATAAATCAAATTTGCATAAAGGGAACCCAGTTTATAATGTAACAAATAGGGATATGTTCCCATGGTGGTGAGGGAGGGAGGGAGGGAGGGAGTGAGGCTGGGGCTAGTGAAGTGGTGGGGAGAAGGGCACAGTGCAGTGCAGCGGCTGCAAGCAGGTGGCGTTGACCACTTCTGGGGCTGCAGCAGGGGTGGCACCAGGCTTTTCCTGACACTCAGGGTGGGCGGCAGCCTGCAGCAGGACAAGAGCAGGCTGGGGCTGGAGGCAGCACTGGATTCTTCCCAGCACTCAGGGCAGGCTGTGGCGATGTGAGGGGGACTGCTGCCACCCCAAAATTCACTGTAAACCCCCACCCCACCTGCCCTCCCAGCACCGCCACCAAGCTCTGGGAAGAGCCCAGTGCTGCCGCCGGCCCCAGCCTGCTGTCATCCTGCCACAGGCTGCCACCAGCCCTGAGCACTAGGAAGAGCCTGGTGCCACTGCCGGCCCCAGCCAGCAACGGCAGTGGCCCTGGGAGCAGCTGATAGGCTGCACTGCGCCCCTCCCCCAGCCCCTTCCCCTACAGACTTACCTCACTGCACCCTGGGCCTCCACTTCTCCCCACTCACCCCAGCCCCTGGTGCAGTGGCCCCAGGAACAGCCAACACCACCTGCCTGCAGCACGGCACGACACAGCCCAGGGGCTGGGGGGAGTGGGGACAAGCGGAGCCCCGAAGCCGATCGCGTAAGAGTGAGTTTACCTTGCATATAATGAATTTGGGGTATAAAAAGGGTCACTGCATAAGAGCAAATTCGCATATATAGAACCCGCATAAATCGAGGGAAACCTGTATGAAGAAATACTGTGAATGCAGCAGCAGTAACCTCCCTCACCAAAGAGACACGGTCAGTAATACTATGACCTGCCCATGTTTTGGCTGCTTAACAGGCAGTTTGGACTACCTATGAAGAGATAAACTTTTTCACCTGAGTTCGGAATAACCTTGTTGCCATTCAGAGGTGGATCTGGGGAGAGGGGGGAGCAATGGTGCAGTTGTATCCCCTCTGCCTGTGTGCATCTTAGGTCTCCATTGCCAAGAGCTATGGCATCTGCTGCTGGTCGCACCTCCTGTGCTAGTAAGTTCTTCATGACATCCCACTTCTCAAAATCCTAGACCTGCTCTTGTTGCCTTCTGTTAATGCTTTATTTACTGCAACTTAACAGATTTTTGTTTCGCATATATTTGAGAAAAAAGGCTGTTTATATTAACTTTTGTGTATTTACAGGGTTTTCATTGTTTGCCCTGAGTCATAAACACTAAAGCAAGCCAGCTATCAGACTTAGAAAAGAGCCAAATAAATATTAAATCTTAAAAAGAAAAGCCTAAACGTTTTTCAGTGATCTCTGTTAATCATGGTTTGGGAAAGGGTAGACATCGTTGAAGTAATCTCTTGCTCTTCTCCCTAAAATGTGCTGTCTAATCAATGAGTATAAAAAGTTGGACAGTTTCTGTTAGTAAAGCATTGCCTTATACTCACCTTCAATAAAATTTATCTGCCATAATTTTGCCCAGTTACCCACTTTGATTAGATTCTTCTGGAATTCATCACAATCCTCGGTAGGTTTTTCTAACCTAAATAATTGTGTGCCTTCAGCAAACAGCATTACCTTTTTCACTGCCTCATCCTCAGGTTATTATTAAATTCATTAAGCAGCACCAATTTTAGAAGCACCCAAGTATTCACCCTGACAAAATAACCTTTGGTTCCCAGGATAATTTGTTTTTCAATTTTTAATCCACAGGATTCTGCATTTCTCTGTATAATTACAACGTTTCATTAATATCCTCTTGTGTGTGCTCTTTTTAGCAGTTTTATGTTAATCCAAATAAAGTGGCTCTTTTAAGTAATACTTTTTCCTCATAAGGTGTTCTGGTAGGTCTTTGAGGGACAAGCTACTGTGACAGAAATATTTAGAAAACCAGTTTATTAATATGTTTTTGATGTTCCTTACGTATAGATCATCATTTCAATTTTCTACCTCCGAGCAGTAACAAAAAGAATGTGCCAAAACAGAGAACAGATTCACAAATGCACCATAGGTTGAATGCACTGAAAATAGAAAACTCTAATGACAATCCTCACTATTATTTTGTGACATGCATAATACATATCAGAATATCATTTGTAATTAAATTAGTTTACGGCTATTATATTCTCAGTTGTAAAAGTACTTTGTATCTTTGTTCCCTTCTAAAAGTATTTTCAGATTGTCTTTGGTTAGTGTACAATTGATAAGTACAGAGTCAGTTTATGTGCTGCAAAAGAAAACTATATAAAAAAGAAGCTGTGTGAGGGTGTACAACAATGGTTGGTTATAGTGTTCTCCCTACAGCAAAAATCATTGTATAAGATGTATATGCAGATTAGGCCTAGACAGTTAATGCTTCTTCTACCTTTATTTGGGTGGTGTTCACTTTGGGTACAACATGGAAGAAAACATAGATGGATATTTTAATTACATCAAAGGACAAGCTAATGTGAGTACGACATCTTTCTGCTTTAAAAGCTGCATCCTGTACTGCCAGTGCAATTGGACTCTCTTGTAGTAAATTAAGGGTACATTTTTGATCTTCAGATGTCAGAATAAAGAAAAGCAATGACACTATCCAAAAGATGGATCTTCTTGCAAAAGATCACTGAACATATCAAATTTTTCCATGACACATTCAAATCTCTAAAAAAAAATAAATTAAAATTAAAAAAACATTAAAAGAACCTCCCTCCAAACTATATGTATAAGTATGGAACAAGATCCTGTATTCTAGTGCATTAGGACCTAGGTTTCTAGAAGTGAAAAGTTAGCAAACTAATCTGTTGTGTTACCTAGCTTATATATTGTTCTTGAGTGAAGCATTAAGGCCCAAGTAAAATACTGCATCCTTTAGCAGTCCTTTGAAATGCAACGTTTGGTTCAGCTCAGAAGCCATTACAGTGTGAACATATGGGAAGTCTCACCTAGTGGTCTTTTGCTGTTATTGTGGTTAGTGAACACCAGAGTACAGTGTTCATTATTCTGTACATTCATCTTTTTAAGGAAACCAGTTCTTGAGATTACAAGCATTTAAGTAAACATGAAAGAGTTAGTCAAAGCTAATTGCGCGCCACTTTTGGAGTCGGTGTCAGATCTGAAATACCATTTATACTGGTTCTTGTCCCTGCTGCCAGGACTGTTCAGGAGTGTCACATTAGACATTCCTTGATTAAAAAACAGAAATAGAAGGTGGCAGCTGCCACTATTCCCATAGCTATTTTTGGCCCTATGGTTGTTGTGCTCTTGGCAGAACTTCAATAGGAGGGTTAAAGGGTAGCCCCATCCACCCCATTCTATAGGTTGGTGATTAGGGCACTCTTCTGGGCTGTGAGAGATGTGGATTTGAATCCCTTCGGACCAAGACAGGCCTAGATGCCAGGTCTCCTACTTCCTGGGAGAGCAGATTATTGGGCAAAATAATCACCACTGGTTTTAGCTAATCACAGTCTTTCCAATGTAAATTGGTGTGTCCTGAGCATGTCTAACAGCTGGGGTCTGTCTTGGAATTGAGGCGTTGTTTAGGTGCCTCTCAGCACTAATTTGAATTTCAGCTTATGTCTGCAAACTGTGGCAGCAGAGTTCTAAGTCATGCCATGAGGAATGAGCCATGTTCACCTGCTCCCATTCCCCATCCATCAACTCTGAGAATGAAATAGTGAGGGAGCACTTCTACACATACACATTTCCTGTGCAGTAACCGAAATTACTGCAGAGTATGCACGTGCATCTACATGTGCATGCCCATACTGCACAGTAAATATGGCGACTTCTGCCAACTTGAGCGTAAATTTGATATCTGCATCATGCAGGTATCAAATTAATGCCTGATTAGTTATTGTGCAGTAATGCACATGTAGATTTCTTATTGTGCAGTAATACTGTGTGTCTGGACTGACTTGGGACTAACTTTAGTCCCAAATCAGTCCACACACAACATTAATGCGCTTTAAATGCCTGTACGTGTTATTCCATCTTACTGCACAGTAATTTACTGCACAGTAAATTTAAGATGGCATAAATGCATGTGTAGACATGCCCAGGATGTCCTAAGGGTATTTCCTTCGTACCATACTCAAGACCTGGGTTTATACCATGTTCAAAACTGGTGGCTTGGAGTGCTCCCAGTGTCTCCTGACTGCTGTATGTCCAGGGCTGATGGGGTTCTGCCCTCAGAGTCCTCCCTCCCAAACCCAACTTAGTTAGACAACTGGAGTCATGTATTTTTTTTTTTATTTGCCATGGAAAATTCCAGTCATGATTCTTACACAGGCCTAGCTCTTTTGGGAAAGAGACTTCTGGTCTGGAGTTGTGACCAAAAGATAAGCTCAGTGATTAAAAGCAGCTTCGTAAAAACGAAGTATAATGTAATTATCCATATAAGCATAGCCATGGACAGATCTAGAATTTTGAATAGAAGGGTGTAGATGATGAGATGCATCGCCCCATATAAAACTACATACGTTTTTCTCCAGTTAAACATAAACTAGAAGCTTTCCTGATATGCCAAGATTCTAGGTCTGGATTATTCAGTTTAAGACTGAAGCAATAACAGATATAACTTAACTGGAATGAGTTAAAAACAAATCTTCAGGGCTGTGAAATGCAAGCTTCATTACCAGAAGCAGCTAACAGATAGCAGAATTGCAGAACAAAGGATATGGTGGAACATAAAGACCATTCAAAAGAAGAGATGGTCGTTAACACCTATGGAATGAAGTATTTAGAAGGGATCAGATAGATTATAATGATCCATTAAGTCAGTTGACTCCTTCAGCACTGCTAGACTAAAAATGCTGCTGCCACTGCCAGGCTGCTGGTTTTGAACTTTGGATGGAGCAGGAATCAAAGGGGGGTGCAGACGTACCAGAGCACCCCCCTGGATCCACCCCTGAGCATAGCAGTCCATGAGAAATGAGTTAAAAAAACAACAGACCTACACGTCTTATCTAAGTAAGTCAAGCATATTTTGTGTGCCCCCGATTCTGAGTCAGTGGACCAGTCTGTACCTTTTAGCAGGTATGTACCACACCACCCTTTGTTTCATGAAGTGAATCTTTTCAAAACAAGCTGAACCCAAACTCATTTGGCAAGCCCAGCAGAAAGTGGAGGTAAATCATCCATGAGAAGTGTTCAAATGCTGTCTCGTAAGTGTTGGTGGATGCCTGACTATCTGGAGCCAAGTGTACTCCTTTCCTGTGGGTGTGTAATTCCAGCACAGGACTTCCTTGTCTCTGTAGGGCAGACCACACTCCACTAACACAATGAAGAGGTAAACATAATTTGATATCTCTTCACAGTTCCTATGTTTGCAGGGAATCTGTAAACCTGCCTAGAAACCTTTTATGGGTTCTCATTCTTGCCCAAACAGTTTGTAAGGCAGAACAGATTCAGTGTTCTTAACAGAACTGTCTGGGAAGGTGACATCTGAAGTTTATTATCAGAACAAGGCAAATACTGCAAGGTGTTTTCCACTAATTCTCCTCTCTGCTATCAGCAAATACCCCTGGTTGTGGATGTGCTCTGTATGTGCTCACTTTCTGAATCTGTTCTAGTGCAAGACTTTCAGTTGTCCTTCACTTTGTAGGATTATGTGCTGTCTGATTTGGTTAGCCATTTGTCATACTCCTAGGTGTAAATTAAGGGCGCTGTTAGAGAGTACGGCACTCGGTATGATTGCTTACATATAGAGAGTTCCATCATAAAAATGTACTATGAAAGTAAAATCAGAAACACTTCCAAAATGGATAAAACATATTTACTCACATACTACATATGCCTTTTCCCCAAAAATTAGCCCTCCAAAATTAGGGTGCGTTTTAAGCAGGGAAGCTGATTTCTGTACTGGAGTAGACCTGTGGAAGTGCTGTAATGACTACTTCTCTCCCTTCTCTTCAGTAAGCATTCAGCAGGGGTGGAGTCCAGCTTTAATCCTGTCACAGCCACTGCCAAATACGCAGCAGGTTTTAGCTGAGTGGTCGGCTGCTCCTAGTTCAGCAGTGGCTTTGACAGGGTTAAAGCTTGAGCTTCTGCCTGAAGCAGTCTTATTGGAGGTGTGTGGTATGTGAAAAAATATAGTAAATAACTTTTCAGTTCCTGTGAAATGTAATAATAAAAGCAACCCTGTTAGCTGTTGAAAGAACACTTGAAGTGACTTGGCTTTGTTAACAGATACTTTCATCCAGCTCTCAGGCAGGTAGTGGCATAATAGAGGAACTGTAATGATGTGGCAAATGTGGGAATCTGCTATTTTTCATTAACTGTACATGTGATATACTTTGCCCTTTGGATAGGGCTAAGCACTTAAGAGCAGAGCTCCTTGAAGGAGTGAATGGAAGCCCTGACAACTGAGTATTAACTTCGGGAAAAACTGTGAAGAAAATGTTTTTTTAAATGTTATTGTGGCCTGGCACAAACACATTGGACCTTCAAGCCTATGCAGCAAACTGTATCCAAGGCTGAAGGAGAAATGGTGGGGCCTCTTTGCTTAATCCCTAGTGGAGCTTGTACATGTGATGGGGGGTTAGTCCTCAATGTTTTATTCTATGCTCTCTAAATTGAAATAATGGGTTTTTAATTGAAACCTGCTGTTTCAATTTAAGGGTTTCTGACACTGTCATGGCAAGGGGCCCGATCCCTTCCCTCCCACTACAGAGCCTGCCTGCCTGCCTCCCCCGCAGCCAGGAGGTGAGCTGCCAGCAGGCCAGGTCAGCTGCAGGGGGCCCCGGTCCTTCCCTCTGCAGTGGTGGCGGTGCCCTCAGGGTGGGCTGCTAGTGGGCTGGGTGCTGCCCCAGCTCACAGGCAGCACCCAGCCAGATCCAACTCTTCTCCAAGCCTGTCAGGGCTACCAGTAGGCCATTCACTGTCCCCGCTGCCTTCCTGCTGCTTGGGACTGACCAGGAATGGGCTGGTTTACTCCTGGGGCAGCACAGGGAGGCAGAAGGAGAGCAGCTGGGTGTGCTGGCAGCCAGAGAAGGCAGTGGGGATGGTATTTGGGAGCTGGAAGTCTGCCTAGCCTGATCTTCCCCAACACCGCAGAGCTTTCAGTGCCCCATGCACTGTCTCTGCCACCTTCTTCAGCTGCCAGCACACCCAGCTACCTTCCTGCTGCCTCCCCGCACTGCCCCAGGGGCAAGCTGGGTATGCTGATGTCCAGAGAAGGTGACAGAAATGGTCCATGGGGAGCTGGAAGCCTAGGTAGGATCGGGGAAGCATTGGATCAGGTACCTCTGAGCTGGGGCAGCATGCGGCCAGCCTGGGTGGCCCTGTGCCCCATGCACCATCCCCGTCACCTTCTCCAGCTGCCAGAACACCCAGCCACCCTCCTTCCACTTCCCCTCGCTGCCTCAGGGGCAAGTCAGCCCATTCCCAGGTGGTCCCAGGTGACGGAGACAGTGCACAGGGCGCTGGAAGCCCTGGTGTGCTCAGGGAAGAGTTGAATCCAGCCAGGTGCTGCCTCCAAGCTGGGGCAGCACCTGGTATGCTAGCAGCCGAGGGTGGCCCCACAGTGTGCTGCTGCCACGGAGGGAAGGACTGGGGCCCCCCCACAGCTTGGGCTGCTTGGGCCACCGGCAGCTCATCCCCTGGCCATGGTAGATGCAGGCAGGCTCCGCGGGGGAAAAAGGGGGATTGGGCCCCTTGCTGCTTCTGCCTTCAGCAGGTGCTTGCAGCCACCAGGCACCTGCTGAAGGGAGAAGCAGCGAAGGGCCTGATCCTTTTTTTTGGTGATGTCGGCTCACCTCTCATGCGGCCAGGGGTCACACTATCAGATTAAAGGCTGCAATGTTACAAGAAGCAACACTGTGAACTAAACTACATGGAGATGTGGTTTAGTTTGCAATGTTGCAAACTCATTTGAAACCCCCAAACCTTGTTCACATGTAGTGTGTGATACTCTTAAGGCACCCACAGGAAATTTTAGTCATGTGTACATGGCAACGATCATCATGTGTACTAGTGCCATAGGGGTTTTGAATTTATAGTGCATCAGCTACTGTGGGGTTACCTTCCACATGCACTCTCTTACTGTGAGGTAAATTTAAAGCATCTTACCTCACTTTCACTGAGGGCTAAGCTGCCTTGCATTTACCATGAGTTAACAGTGCACATGGGCAGTTACCCTGCAGTAGCTGATGCACTGCAAGTTCACACCCTACTTTACCTCAAAGTAATTTGTTTGTGTGACAGTCCTTTAAGTTACCTCACTTCAGAGCATGAAGGCAGCAGGTTCCCTGCATGCCTCCCCAACATTGTTTGTAGACAGAGGCAATTAAAAAGTTAAAGCTTGAGGTTGAAAAAGAGCAAAGTAGGATTTTGTCTGCAATGTGTTACTTGCTCTAATTGTTGTCTGTGTGTCTCTGGGGGTTAGGGATACTGCACTGCATTTTTCTGCAACACAGTGCAGGCCCAGAAGGACAGAGACAAGAGAATGTAGTATGTTAGATTATTTAATCCTTGTTCTATGTACTCTATCCTAAACACAGTTAGTCAGTGTTTAATCTGAGGATTCTGCATGCTCTTATTCCAGGTGACTAATAAGTGTTATTTTGTTTTGGAAAGATTCTCTCTGCAGCCACAGTTTTCTTTTGTTTGCATTTTTCCTTTTTAAAAGTAAGTATCCAGAAGGAATATGAGCTCATTTGGGTTTGCTGGAGAAGCCTCGGGAGTGCTGAAGCACAAAATCAGTTTTAGGATTGAAGGAATCATGAGAGTTGTCATTACTAAGAAGCTGTACCTGTGGTTAGTTCAAAAGGGATAACCTGTATAAAGGTTCAGAACTTGAGCAAAAGCTGGTACATCTTTTACAAATGGATCCACCATACCCAAAACCTATATCTTGTGTCTAATAAAGACAATTTCCATGCAAATTAAACAATTTAGTAACAATGGCTGCTGACAAACATGGAAGAAAAAACAACAGCAATGATTTACCAGAACAGGAAGCGTGTCGGTTTGATCCAGCTCACCCAGTGTCTGAATAGCTCACATGCTTCAGCTGGGGTTTTTGGTGCTTTTATCTAAGTGTGCAAGCTAAACAGACATTGGGTTTGCCAGGTCAACTGATGCAGTGCCTATTATGGCATGCTCTTTGCTTGATGCAAGGGCATACCAAGCTGAAAGTAAAGCACTAGGGTTTTTTCTCCATGTCTGTAAGCAGCCGTTATGTATCCAATGTAAACAAAGGGTCCTATTTTCTACTTAATGAAGTGTAGGAAATGGATAAAAGAAGCTAAGGACATTAGGGCAGAGCTCTTGACTGACAGAACTAAGGACAACAAGGCCTCTGGCAGAGGATAAAAGAATGGCACAATTGGGACTGAAGGAATTTTATGCCCCATCCCAAACATCATGCCTTGTGCCATGCCAGATGTGCGTGGCAGGAGGCACATTTAGAATGGGCCATAAAATTTCTCCGGTCCCAATTGTGCCACTGCTGAGGTTCCTCCAGCTCAAACCTGCAGATTGGACAGCTCCCAGACCTAGGGCTTCCCTAAACCTGCACAGGTTAAAAACATAAGAACATAAGAATTGCCATTTACTGGGTCAGACCACAGGTCTATCTTGTCCAATATCACAGTGACAAAGTGTGGAAGTTGAAAGGGTGATTGAACTGAGTATGCAGGGCCATCCCAGGGGGAGAGGGGGGGAGCGAATTGGGGCAACTGGCCCAGGCCCCGCACTTTGGGGGGCCCAGCAAAGCTGGGTGGAGTGACTGCAGCGACTTCGTGCCATCGCTGTTGCCACTGCTGCTGCTGGCTTTGCATTTGGCCACTTGCTACCCCCACCCTGCTGCCGATGGCAGCGGTAGCTTCTTTTGGTCCGTGCGCATGGGATCAGAGCTAGATTGCTCCGGGGGTGGGGAGGCAGCCCAGCTGTACTGACTCCCTGTTCCCTGCCAGATCTTGCGCTGGGGTGGGAAGTCAGCTGATCTGGACTGACTTCCCATCCCCAGCACTATGGTCGAAATGTTTCAACTTTCAAAACGTTTTGACTAGCCTCATTTTGTTTTGAGGCTATTTTGATGCCCTTTGTTTTGCTTCAGTTTTGCTGTTTCAACCTTGAAATGAGTTGAAACAGTGTCAAAACGAAATGGCTGGTGAAATTTCGCACAGCCCTAATGTCAGTCCAAACTTTGTGCTGTTCTGCACCTGCCAGTTTCAGACAGGATCCAAACCCAGGGCTGTCAGGCCCAACTCTGACAATCAGCAGATTGGTGTATTGGCCTCAACAATCCTGGAAGCAGTTCAGGGCACAGCCTAACAGTTGTGGGTGCATTCAAGGCCCTGAGCTGCCAGGGCTGGGTCCAACAATTACCTTTGTCAGACCTGGTGCCGACAAACTGGATCTGGGACTGTTGGGACTGGGTCTGACAATTATCAGACTGTCAAACTGGCCCTGACAGTCTCAGGTGGGTTCAAAAGGGAACCTTGCAACCCAATCTTTCAGCAGCCATTTTTCAGCATCAGGTTGAGGTCTATACCAGTCCCAATGCTGGTGCCACACGTTTAGTTTATGGTGCTATACAAATGAACCACAAAGGTGTTCCACATTTTTATGAAATAACTGTGTCTGGTTTGCTACTTTAGGGCACCAAAAATCAGCTGAACATGTAGCACTTACTATTTATGGTGCAGTTAACACATTAATAACATGATAACTGTAACATGTGGCAGGGGCCTAAGACACCTTTAAAGGCACAACTTTGAAGTAAGAATTGATGCCTTTCTAGAATATATGCTTTAGCCAAATATAAGTTATTGGGCTCAATATAGAGGTAACTGTGTGATATATACTGGTATGTGATATAAAGTAGGTCAGACTAGATGATCTAATTCTCCCTTCTTGCCTTTACTTTATAAAGAAATCATTAATCTTTAGGTGCCACAAAAGTGAATGTATCTCCAGGGAAAGAATGTCTTTCCTTTGTTTAATTTTTCCATGTTGTCACTTTAGGCCTGTTCATGAAAGTGTTCAGTGCAGCAATCAAGGGCCACAGGTAGAATAAACTCAATTTTCAACTTTATTAGCGAGAAAATTGCTCTCTCTTTCACATATAGCATCTCTTATTATTAGTAAGTGGTATTTTTTATTACTGCCTGGCATTCGCCTGTAGGGGCCCCATGTGCCAGTCATTGAACAGTTATGTAGACCCGGACTCTGCCCCAGTGACCTTAAAATGGCAAGATATTTATAGTCCTGAACATGAACTTAGCTGCTAACTTGAAAAATGCTAGGATTAAATGGTTCTAATACATCAGGAAAGAAACTTGGTCTTTGAACCATATAGGTGATATATGCAGTAATTTTGCTAAAAAATAATGGGTAATATTCCGTTAGAGTTGAAATGTCTGTCTTATATGATTCTGGGTTTTGCAGTGTGCTCTGTCTGGTATAAAAATTCTTCTGTCAGAGTAGAGGTAAAGTTTGCTTGCCTTGCACAAAAGTTGCTAATGATCCAATGCAAGTGTCTGTAATTTCTTAGATAAAATTAAAAGCAATTATCTACAGAAAGCTTGATCAACACAATCTTGAGTTTGTGTAACATATATGATTTCTGAGTTATCCTGAAAATTGCCTCTATCCTTTTTAAGAGTGAGATGGTTGGGAGATGCTATCTAGGTCCCAGTTTGTGATAACCAAACCTCACTTACATTGATTATATTAACTGGGATTTTATGGGATCATATCTTATACAGATTGCCAAAACAGACAGTACATAACATTACTGTCTACACAGTGCAGAGTAGTAGGCTACACGAACGAGACAAATAAGAGCATAATAATGATGGAGCTTCCATAGTGTACAATGGATTGGGGCCAGTTTATGATACGTGTTTACAATATGCAAATCAAAAGCACTTGCCTTGAATGTGAATAAATGGTATCTAAACTGAATTCATACTGTTCCTGAATAGGCTTGAAGGATACACTGTTATCGAGGAATTCTTTTGGGGTTATAGAGAGGAATTTCATACTACATTAGGGGATAAAGATAGTTTCCCTTATGGGTCTCTGTACTAATTTGATTTCAGAGAGTTTGATTCTGATCCAGCACAATAGAACACAAGAAAAGAATTATGACATATTGTGACCCCCAAAATGTAACGATTTGTGTCATGCTTAGTTTATGAATAGAAAATTAGTGACCAAATTATTGATAACACAGAACCTTTTACCTGCATGTTCTTTCCACAAACAATAAGGATAACTCTCAAAATAACACACTCTCATCTTCTACCTCTCATTCTGCTGATGCCAGCCCTCCTACCTGCATAGCGAGCTCCTGTAGTGACCTGAGCAAAATGCAGACCAATGGGGGTTGGGATCGTGTTTTACCTGCCCCAGCACACACTGGCAGCAACTTCTGTTACAAATGAGGAGCAAGCTTGCTGCAAACCACATGCAACAGAGGATACCAGAATCCCCCCCAGGAGTCTTTACCACAGCAGGCGCAGCTCTTCTAGGCAATCCTGCGCCCAGTAAGGGATGGATAAAGCAGGAGAATGCCCCTTCTCCAGATTTTTACCACAGGAGGTACAGCTCCTTACCCAGTAGTGTATCAAGAGCAGGGAGTGAACAAGGCACCAGGGGCAGTCCCCAGAGAGCCCATGCTGCAGGGCTGCTGCAGCTGATGTGTGACATTCATTTGCAACAGCCCTGCAGTACAGGCTTCCTTGCGGACTGCCCTTGGTACCTTTTTTGCCCTCCCCCAGGCACCTTGATATACTATTGGGTGAGTAGCTGCGCCTCCTATGGCAAAAATCCCAGGGGGTTACCATTCTGTGATCACTTAGATGTGGAAGATGCAGTTGATATCAAATACTTGGATTTGAAAAAGGCCTTTGATTTGGTCCCCCATGAAGTTCTTATAAAAAAAAAAATGGGGGATTGTGGGCTGGCAGAGTTCATGGTCAGATGGATTGGGAGCTGGCTAAGGGGTCAAACCCAGAGAGTGTTAGTGGATGGGTCTGTATCATCTTGTAGGGAGGTGGCCAGTTATGCGGGTGTCCCGCAGGGTTCGGGTGTAGGCCCTGTGCTGTTCAACATCTTTATTAACAATTTAGATGAGGATGTGGCAAGCACACTGGTGAAGTTTGTGGAGGATACTAAGTTATGGGGAAAAGCAGTCACACTAGGGAATAGGATGTGGATCCAAACAGACCTGGGCAAGCTGAAAAGGTGGGCAGAGCAGAACTGAATGCAGTTCAATAAGGATAAATGCAGAGTCCTTCATCTGGGGAGAAGTAACCAGCAATATGAATATAGGTTAGGAGGAGACGTCCTGGTCAGCACAATGGCTGAAAGGGACTTCAGAGTTATGGTTGATCACAGAGTGAACATGAACCTCCAATGCGACTCTGTAGTCAACAGAGCCAATAGCATTAGCTGCTGTATCGTGAACAGGACTAAGGAAGTGATACTTCCTCTCTACCCAGCGCTCGAAGAGACCCCAGCTGGAGTACTGTGTCCAGTTATCGGTGCCACGTTTCAAAAAAGATGTGGAGAATCCTGAAAGGGTCCAGAGAAGGGCCACAAGAATGATTAAGGGCCGGGAGGACAAATCTGATGAGAAAAGACTAAGGATCTGGGACTGTTCAGCCTGGGGAAGAGAAGACTGAGGAGGAACTTGGTGGTAATCTCTCAGTAGGTAAGGGGTGAATATCAGGATCTGGGAGAAAACCTATTCACTAGGGTGCCCCAGAGAAGGACAAGGAGCAATGACCAGAAACTGTTAGAGGATGGTTTCAGGTTGGATGTAAGGAAGAACTTCTTTATGGGAAGGGTGACCAGAATCTGGAATAGATTTCCCAAGGAAGTAGTGTAGTCCCCATCCTTGGAAGTCATCAAGAGGAGATTGGAGAGACATCTTGCTGGGATCATATGATCTCAGCAGTATTCCTGTCCAGAGCAGGGGAGTTGGAGTCAATGATCTTTCAAGATCCCTTCCAACCCTTAATTTCTATGATTTCTATAATTCTGCTCCACCCTTCCTT
>NW_005842247.1:1039387-1046398 GCF_000455745.1 Alligator sinensis
CTGCAGAGATGCCCAGTTTCTGTGGCTGGGCTGCACCTGCCATAGCAAAGACTCCTGGGGGGACATTATGGTGCTCCCTCTAACTCAGCGCCCAGAACAGGTTCCCTGATCACTACCCCATCCCCCACAGTTACAGTACTGCCTGGTCTTATTGAGGACATGCTTGCAAGGGCTCATCATGCTAGATGTAACAAATGATATCAGTAATTGTCTTTGTATATGAATTTTGAATCCTGACCGCAAAGCATTTTGTTTGTTTTCTTTGCTTTTGCTTAAAACACTTACACAGAGAAGATTCTTTCCACATTGTGCTTAGTGGCATTACACTGAGCAGTAGAAATATGCATTACTTTGTTGACTTTGCAGAGAAGTGTACATAAATACCACTAGACAATGTTGCTATTCTCTCTTGTTGCTATTGAGTTGCAAAGCAACTCAGAATTGCCATCAAACACACCTCATCGAACTAAAATAATATTTTAATTTGTTAGAACTGTACAGGGCTGAGATCTTTTCTGCAAGTTATTTTCAGATTTTATTATTTTTTATTCTGAATTAAAAAAACAAAACATATTTTCATAGAAAGGGAAGGCATCAAGCTGAATTTCAAAAGAATAGAAACAGAATGTTTGGGCCTGGCTCCCTTCCATGTGGCCAGCTGGGAAGCCCACCAGCTTGGGAAATCTGCTTGCTTTAGTCCCAAGGTAGCCTTGTGGAGTTAGACAGCCCAGAGAGTCTTGGAGCCCATCCAGAACACCACTAGCTGAGAAGCCATTTGCTCATGGAGCCTGGGAGCTGGGGATCTCATTAGTTGGGGAGCCTCGGAGCAGCTGGCTGTCTGTAGAGCTTGGAAGTCCCAGTAGCCCACCAGAAGGGATGCTGAAGTGTTGAGAGGGAAATGCATTGGGAGGGCTGGGAGTCTGTGGATGCTGGTAAGCATGCGAGTTGGTAGGAAATCAACAAGAAAAGCAGATTGTTTTTCTGGCTTCTGTGAAGAGTTTTGATAGAACAGGCACATTTTCCCAGAATGTTTCAATTCATGCAGTTTTCTGAAGGAAGTCTTTTCCACTATAAACTTTTTTTGACCAGCTCTATTCATTAGTATCATTAAAAAATTCAGCTAACAGTGTCTATGGATGGTAGGCTATACCATATATTCTTGAGCTTGCCATTTTCATGACCTAGCCAACATGGTATTTATGTTGTATTTCAATATGCATTTTATCTCAGGAAACTCTCAATGAATGGTCCTTTCCTTGGACATCTTGGGAATAATTACTCTGATCCCTTACTCAGGGACTTCTCAGCTTGCGTCCATCTTTAATTGTGTCTTAGAATCCCTTATAATAATTGTACCTTTCTCAGACTGATCCCTGACCTCCTCATTACCAGAATGATGTTGCCATTTTGGAAAGAATTCAGAGAAGAGCCAGAAAAATGATTAAGCAGCTAGAGGAACTAATTTGCAGCATGTGTAAAGATTAAAAAAATACATACAGGGTGACTAAATATAAACTGAAGTAAAGGAATGAAGACAATAATGACTGCATACGAGTATTTGGAAAGGTATAAATAGCAATGAGATTGGAATTATTTCAGGGAATACACTGGTATATATAACTAAACAAGAGCAATGGGATAAAATTAGAGAAGAAAAGTAGGGGTGGATATCAGAGGGGATAAACATTCTGACAGTGAGAACTATTATATTGCATTGTCATCTCCTAAGGGAGGTGGGGAAAGCCCAATTACTTGGGAAGTTTTCAAGCGAGTCTGGAGAAAGTTCTCAAGAACATACTTTAAGGAGTAGTCTTGCACTAATCTCCAGAGACAGAATGTAGGTTTTAATACTTTTTCCTTCCACCATAACTCTGGATGTTTCTGAGCTGATGGCTGTTCTGATTTCCTGTTCAAAAATGTTAACTTTTCTAAAAACCCTGATAGAAAAATCCTGACAAGATATTGCTAGGGTTTGATAACCAAATTGTGTATGTCTAGGCAGACGGTAGGGCAGAGTGATACCTTACAGCAGTGGTTCTCAACCCTTTTAGGCTTAAGGCAGCCCTCCGTGGGCCCAAGCCCCCCCTTAGAAACTGTCATCTCTTTGTTTTCACTCATTTTTTTCCTATAGCAAAATAATATTGCAATTTTTATGTTGCAAAGATCTTGCCTCTCTACTCAGCAATGGTTAGGCCTCATCTAGAGTATTGTGTCCAGTTTTGGGTTCCACCTTTTAAAAAGGATGTGCAGAAGTTAGAGAGGGTCCAGAGGCAGGCAACAAAGATGATAAACAGCTTGGAAAGCAAGTCATACGAAGAGAGGCTGAAGGAGCTAGGCATGTTCCGTTTATGGAAATGGCACATAAGAGGGGACATGATAGCAGGCTTCAAATCCTTGAAGGGCTGCCATAAAGAAGAAGGAAAGCATCCCTTCTCTCTTGCTGTAGATGGGGATGTGGACCAATGGCTTGAAGTTGCAGCAAAGTAGGTTTAGATTGGATATCCGGAAAAAACTTCTTCATTGATAGAACAGTGAGGCACTGGAATAGACTGCTTATGCAAGTTCTGGACCCCCCCATCACTGGACATGTTCAAGAAGAGGTTGGACAGCCACTAGTTGGGGATGAACTAGGCATAGCTGTGCTTGTGTTCTACTATGGGTATTTCCCATGCTTCTGGCCTAGACTGGTTGCCTGCCTCCTCTTCCCCCACCCCCTATCTGCTACATATGTCAGGGTGTTTCTAAGCCTTTCTCAGAAGAATTGGGTTTTGACTGCAGCCAAGGCTGGAGATTTTGACTGGGGCATGCCAGTACTCCTTTTGGGACTTAAAGCCAGAGCTTCCTTTCTAGAGGGTCTTGCCTATCTGTTCAGGATCAGACTGCCATATCTGGGGACAGAAAGGAATTTTACTATAGTCGTATTGGTATGCACTGAGGGCATTTTTGCCTTCCTGTCTAGGAGCAGGGGAGCGGTGGGGGGCTTTGGACTGAACCAGTTAGTTTTTAAAGGAGAGCCGCTGTGGTTAAAGCACTGCCCCATCTCCGGTGTCTGTGTCCCCATGCTTCAAAATGGCGGTGGGAGTACATGAACTAAAGCTTGTTTGATGGTGGGGATCCTGATATATGAGGCACAGGAGGTTGCTGGAGTGTGGGAATTCCAGCACATCAGAGCAGCCTCCACACTTATGTTTAGGCATCCTAAGATGCCACTCTGCCCTACCTTCTGCCTGACTTCAAACTAAAACAGCTAACCACCTCTCCACCCATTGTGTACACTTGCATAGTAATTTCCAGATACAGCAGTTAAAAGAAGTTGATTGAAAGTCAGAACAGGTTGTAGGTCTGTTTATTTTTGAGGGTGGGGGAATTGTGTATATGTGTGTATACACCTTAAATCCTTAGAGTCATAGTGAACTTAGTGACATAATTTATTATGGTCCTGTTGTGCACACAGGTAAATTTGTAAATTTCAGGAAGAGACAGTGGCAAAAGGTAGTCTTATTTACTTTAAGCCACCAAGTGTCATAAGTGTCACCATCTACATGTACTGACATTTACTGCACAGTAATTTCCTCTACTTGGCAGTTTGTTTGCTACCTGTGCAGTTCGGCATGTGTAGACAGCTGACTGGGAGCAAATTTGCTGCTGAGCAGCGGGGACAGAAGATTGTCCTCTGGCCCCAGGAGCTGCCTGCTGCCAGGGCAGGCTCTGCCACTGGATCCCGGCTGGGGACAATGTCCCCCTGCCCTGGCAGCAGGGAGCTCCCAGTCCCCACTCTGCAATTGTAGAGTGAGGGCTGTGAGCTCCCTGCATAGAGGGAGTCCCCTTCCCAGCCTGGAGCTGGCAGGGACCTGCCCCTGATTGAGAGTTCACAGCTAGCAGACTTCCCTGGGACAGTTCCCAGGGAAGTCTGCACATGCAGCCTGGAGGTAGCTGGGGACTGTCCCGTTTCAGTGCAGGGCTGGAGGGGGCAGGAGCAAACTGCTGCCAGGAACTTCTGTTCCTGAATCCCTGCACATGTAGACACCTGCCGGGGGTGGGTGTACTTTACAGTAAATTATACATGGAACTGATGAGGGGTGGGTTTACTCTAGAGCATTTGCATGTGTAGATTTGCATGTGTAGATGCATCCAGTGTTTCTTGTTTTTTGATAGAGATGGAGAGTTCTTGTCCTATTGATTTTGCTGTGACAATCTTATTGCAGTGCACTACAGTGGATAAGCAGACAAGGTTCTTTGGGTAAATCTGATATCTTTTATTAGACCAACTCAAATAGTTGGAAAAATTCTTCTTAAACTTTTGGGTTTAAATGCCCTTTGTCAGGCTGAGGAAGCATCTGCAGTTGGTGTGTGCTCTTCCCAGATGGAATGAATAGTAAAGAAGCTGAAGCTGGTATGTATGCAAGAAAGGCAGTCAATTAAGATGTAAATTGAGAAGTTAGTGTGTCCTTAGACCAACACAGCTACAACCTACACCCCTACAGTAGATAAGACACTTGCTGGGAGACAAGAGGCTTGCATTTCTCTAAGGTTATTAGCTAATTTTCTAAAATGACTGTGCTTCTATTTCCTGTCTATGAAATGGAGTCAAAGATCTTCACTTGCCTTTGCAGATCTCGGTAGTCTTTCCGTGTGAAAAACATTGTTATTTATTGCCATGATCCTGATAAGGTGGGCTTGTACTGTGACTGTGCAGGAGGTGAGGAAAAGATTCTTCAGCTAGATCTACAAAGTATCATCTGGAGAAACTGTTTTTATTGCTTACATTCATATCTTTGAAGAATTTTTGTGATTTTCTGAGGATTAGACTGCTCAGATCTGACTAATCTTTCAACTGTTGAGGAGACAGCAAATATGTCTGCTCTAGTTACACAAATGGCTGTCACCAGTTAACTCAGCTGTAAATGGATAGTGGGTCCTTTGGCATGGGGCATCAAAGGTGGTTATTTGTGATACTATTACATTACTCTCTTCTGTCGTGTTGGCCACACAAAGTGGTGTGCCTCAACCACATTTGCCTGATATGCTTCCTAGGCTCAGGCAGGCCTTTGGCTTCCTTACTATTAGCAAAACACTCTGATAGCAAGGCTTTCTTGCATGCCTACTGGCTTCTGGCTTCTTTACTATTCCATCCAGGAAGAACACAGACCAGCTGCAAACACTTCCTCAGCTTGACGAAGGGTATTTGTACCCAAAAGAAATATTCTTCTTCTTGCAAAGAAGAATATTTCCAACTATATGAGTTGGTTTAATGAAAGATACCAGATTTACCCAAAGAACCTTGTCTGCCTGCGTCCTTAGATCAACATGGCTACAACCTATACCCCTAATAGAATTCAGTTGTATCGGCAAAGCTGTGCTTTGTGCTGTCTATCACAAGCAAAACACAGAATGCCAGTAAAAGCACATTTCCGCAGATATAACTGCATTGGTATTAGGGACTACTGCGGGCAGAACAGTGTTGATCACGGAGCCTGCTACTTCACCCCTCTGGCTAACAGAACTCTGGCTACAGAAATCTGCATTGTAGACCTGGGCTAAAAGAAAGGTGTGGTGTCTGTTCTTTAGTATATGATGGCTTCTTGCAGAGTGGCAAGGAGTATGGCGTGTAGCAGAACAGTGCCACTGAACTCAACCAAGGGACATGCAGGCCAGATAGCCCTACTTCAAAAATGGTAGGGTTGGAGTGGAAGGGGTGGTGTGGGGGGAAGGTCAGGTGCTGGGTGGACAGGCACCATGGAGAGGGTTGGGGGCAGGGGCATAGACAGTGTGAGGGGGGAAATGGTGGGGATGGTGGGGGGCAAGAAACAGAGGGGCAGACCATTTGACTCTCCCGTTGCCTGCCCTCCCACTACCTCCCCTGCTTCCTCTGTTTTCCCCACTGCAGTGGTGGGAGGATGAGTTTAAGATAACTCTCAATAATTACATTTTATACATGGAAAATTATAACAAATGTATACATTTTTCATGTATAAAATCTCATCACGAGGGGTTGTCTTAAAATTAAGTCATCTTTACCCTGTACAGGAGGGATCGTGTAGAGAAAAGGGGCGGGGGTGTAGCTCTCTATATTAAGGAAAGCTACACGTCCCTGCAAGTCGATATTGGCGACCAGGGTGGACGGCTGGAGACCCTCTGGGTTAAAATCCGTGGGGAACACGGCACAGGGGACACAATGGTGGGAGTCTATTACAGACCTCCCACTCAAAGTCCTGAGCTTGACCAGGAGTTTGCCCGGGAACTGGCTGAGGCAGCTTGCTCCAGGACCATGGTTGTCATGGGTGACTTCAATTACCCGGACATCTCGTGGGAGGATCGCTCAGCAAAATCTGAGCGGTTGCAGAGCTTGCTCTCGTGCGTGGATGACCTCTACCTGACTCAAGAAGTCTATGGGCCAACGAGAGGCAAAGCGCTGCTCGACCTGGTACTGGCTCCTGGGGATGACCTAGTTGGTGACCTAATGTGCGATGGGAAGCTGGGTGACAGCGACCACAAGCAGATCACCTTCACCATCCGCCGAAAAGCTGGCAAGTCGGTCAGCAACACGCAAGTCCTTGACTTCAGGAAAGCCGACTTTGACAAGCTCAGGAGGCTTGTCAGTGAGGCCCTAAGGGACCGTGACCACAGGGAGAGGGGAGTTCAAGAGGAGTGGTTGCTCCTCAAGGGAGCGATCCTCAATGCACAAACTAAGTCTATTCCATCTCGGAGGAAAGGCAGCAAGAGGGCACAGCAGCCCCCCTGGCTCTCCAGGGACCTAGCAGACCTCCTGAGGCTAAAAAGAAAGGCCTACAAAGGATGGAGGATGGGAGTCACCTCCAAGGAGGATTATTCTGCACTGGTCCGGTCCTGTAGGGAGCAGACCAGGAAAGCCAAGGCTGCAACTGAACTCCAGCTAGCTTTGAGCATCAAGGACAATAAGAAGTCCTTTTTCAGATATGTGGGGAGCCGGAGGAAAAGCAGAGGCAACATTGGACCCCTGCTGAGCCAGATGGGGCAACTGACAACTGACGC
>NW_005842247.1:1047598-1055359 GCF_000455745.1 Alligator sinensis
TGCTTCCAGTTTTGGGCTCCACAATTCAAAAAGGATGTGGAGAAGCTTGAGAGAGTCCAGAGAAGAGCCACGCGCATGATCAGAGGTCAGGGAAGCAGACCCTACGATGACAGGCTGAGAGCCCTGGGGCTCTTTAGCCTGAAAAAGCGCAGGCTCAGGGGTGATCTGATGGCCACCTACAAGTTTATCAGGGGTGACCTCCAGTATCTGGGGGAACGTTTGTTCACCAGAGCGCCCCAAGGGATGATGAGGTCGAATGGTCACAAACTACTTCAAGATCGTTTCAGGCTGGACATAAGGAAGAATTTCTTTACTGTCCGAGTCCCCAAGGTCTGGAACAGCCTGCCACCGGAGGTGGTTCAAGCGCCTTCATTGAATGCCTTCAAGATGAAACTGGATGCTTATCTTGCTGGGATCCTATGACCCCAGCTGACTTCCTGCCCTTTGGGCAGGGGGCTGGACTCGATGATCTTCCGAGGTCCCTTCCAGCCCTAATGTCTATGAAATCTATGAAAAAAATTTATTCAGGTAAATAAGTAAAAACCCAGGGGTCCAAGATGACTTGTACAGCTTATGCTGAAGTCTGCCCAAGCTAGTTAGTTTAAAACTAGTGCTGCTCTGCCTCCCATGGTGCACTGTGAACACACCCTTAGGAGATTGAAACAAAAATGCTGCTGCTTTTTGAAGTATTGAAATGAGCTGTCCTCCAGCTCATGCATTCTTCTGTCAAGTGTTTCACTATGTTGTTCAGAACTGATGGGTTGCTGGTGCTGATTTGTCTTTGAGGATTAGTGGGCAATAACATTGACAAGTACTATAAAATGCATATATATTTGTCTGTGTTAATTTGTGGGAAAATTAGTCTTACATGTAAAGCTTTGCCCCCCTCTTGTTTTCCTTAAATCAGCTCATTTTTTACATTTTTGGAGGATGTGCTTCACTGATTCCAGATGTTATTCCACAGCTTGGAAGTCATATAATGATAGGCATGCACTATTTACTTTGCATAACATGGTATTTTTTCCTAGCGTGTATTTCTGCTACATGCTTTACCTCTGAGATTATTGGAAACCAATTTCCAGACAACAAAAGGAGAAGGGACCCATGGTAGTTTGTACATTTCTGTTTATTGTGTTACCGTTGAGAAATCCTTTACACACTTTAAGCAGCAGTGTTAAAAAAAATCGGTGAGCTATCAAAAATGGAGCAACAACTCATGTGCTCCATTCATTAGTGTCTCAGGGCTCTCCATGTTGCATTATGGAACATTAAATATTTTAAAATGAAGGCAGAAAATATTGAGCTTAGTGTTAAATACTGGTGTCATAAGCAAATGATGAACTACATTTGTGTACTGTTTTGTGACGCACATATGTTCAGGGTTTGTTGAAAAATGCATTATTTTTCATTGTTGTAGAAATCCCTTGTCCTTAAGCTAACACAGCATTGAGAAAATAATTTAATTGGTTCTTCAAGTGGTAAATCTAAAAAACTGCCTTACCGTGTATGATCCAATTAGTTATAAACCTGGGTGCACATTCTCTCTTACTCTCACTGTGTTTCTCTCCTATTGTTAAAGCAGAGAATGTATATTAAATCAATTTGAAGAGCTTTTTCTGTTTTCCTTAAGTAAATGAGCTGTGACACTATCTACTGAATGTTTTATGTAACTGTTTTATGTATTCTATTATTAAAGCTATCATTTTAAAAGCAAAATGGTTCAGATACTACACAATGGCTCCATGTGACCTCATAATACCTTCAAGTGTTGATTCCTACATATTTATAATATACTATATTTACAGGCTTCCATATTTTTCTCAGTATATAGTAATAATTATTAAATATCATGGCACAAACTGATCTTTTGTTCATATTGTAAATACAGACACACAACACAGTGTACAGTGCGCTAGATTATACCTCCATCTTCCAAAGTGAGAAAATTTGTATTTAAATATATGCTGTTAATAAGCAGGCCTAGAGGAAGAACATTTAATTAATGTAATTGCTTATATAGACTGATATCATTTGTTATCCCTTGTTGCTTAATTACAAACATTTATTTCTGCTTGAAAATTTTGCAGGCACCACGATAGGAAAAACTGACAGTAACAATAACCGTAGCAATAACTTTTAGCCAATGTGTAATCTGGGCTTGATGTTTGTGTAATTGATAAAAATGCTTTCAGTTGGTTCAATGAAAGAATACACCATGCTCTGTATAGCTGTCACTACAGTTTTGTACTGACTTCTGATGATCTTTGGAAACTTTGCAATAAGACAGAATGCCAGTTCATTACTTTTAAATGAGATCCCCATGCTCTTTAGTTTGTAATGTAGAGGTGATGCTACTGCAGGATTGCTTGTCAGAGCACCATTGTAGGTTAAATTAATGCTAGCCTATAATTAAAATGGCAGTGTCATTTGTTAAATGAAAGCTGCTCAAACACTTCAATTAGTTATGTGGTATAAATTCATGTATTATAAAGCAAGATAGGGCTGTTGTGGCTTCCTGTACAACCTGTTCTGACCAACTTGAAATAGTTCATGCTTCAATGAGAGCATCTTTTTTAGAAAAGCATCCAGCCTAATTTAAACACTTCTGATAATGGAGAAGCCACGACAAGCCTTGGGGAATTATTTCCAATAGCTAATTAGTTTCACTTTAAAATGTGCACTTTATTCGTGGGTGAATTTGTGTAGCTTTACCTTCCAGCCCTAGTGTATTGTGCCATCTTATATTCACTAAATTCTGAACATGAGGAGGAAACCTTTGTTTTGCCAGCAAAAGTGGGGAGTTCAGGGTTCACTTACAAGGGATGGACAGAAAGGCATCCCCTAGTCAGAAGATGTGTGACTGGAGGTGGGGGATACTTCACCTAGGCACATGAGTTATGGAGAAAGTATTTGTACCTTGACCTCTGGTCAAACCCTCTCACAACCTGGGCTAGTAGCGCTCTAGATCAGAGTGGGACCAGGTTTTATGTTCTTCTATGGTCATTACTCTAGTTGTTTTCCTTTGGAGGGTGGTTCCCTAATAAAGCAGAATTGGAAGTGGGCTTAAGGGAAGATTCTCCAGGAAACTGGGGAATAGAGACTGGGGCTGCTTGCAAATGTGAAAAAAAACCAAAACAAAATGGGGCTTTACTTTAAACTTGGCCTGCTCCTGCACTAAGCCTAGCACATGCCCAGAAGAAGTATCATGTTAGTTGGACTCAGCTTGCCCAACATCTGTATAGTTCAGGTGCTTTAGTGGACTTTTTTGGTGCTTTTCATAGTTGGTAGGGTAGGGTCGGAAGGAACCTGAGCAGATCATCTAGTCCAGCCCCCTCCCATGGCAGGAAAGAGCACTGGGGTCAAACAACCCCTGCAAGGTGTTCATCCAGCCTCCTCTTAAAGACCCCCAGGGTAGGAGTCAGCACCACTTCTCTTGGAAGTTGGTTCCAGATCCTAGCCGCCCTGATCGTGAAGTAGCGCCTCCTGATATCTAGCCTGAATGTACCCTCTGCCAGCTTGTGACTGTTATTTCTTGTCACTCCTGGGAGTGCTCAGGGGAACAGGGACTCCCCCAATGCCTGCTGGTCCCCTCTGACTAGTTTGTAAATGGCCACTAGATCCCCCCTCAGCCTTCTCTTGTGGAGGCTGAACAGGTTCAGGTCCCTTAGCCTCTCCTCCTAGGGCCTGCCCTGCTGCCCCCTGATCCTGCAGGTGGGCCTCCTCTGAACCCTCTCCATGTTGTCCACATCCCTCCTGAAGTGCAGCACCCAGAACTGGACGCAGTACTCCAACTGCAGCCTGACCAGTGTGGCATAGAGGGGGAAGATCACCTCCTTGGACCTGCTTGAAATGCATCTGTGGATGCATGACAAGGTACGGTTGGCCTTCCTGACTGCGTCCCCACACTGTCGGCCCATGTTCATTTTGGTATCAATAATGACTCCAAGATCCTTTTCTGCCTCTGCACTGACGAGAGGGGAGTTCCCCAGCCTGTAGGTATGCTGCTGGTTCTTCCTCCCCAGGTGCAGTACCTTGCACTTGTCAGTGTTGAAACCTATCCTGTTCTCATCTGCCCACCCCTGTAACCTGTCTAGGTCCAATTGCAACCTATTCCTCCCTTCTAGCATGCCCACTTCCCCCCACATCTTACTGTTGTCTGGGAATTTGAACAGGGTGCTTTTTCCCCCCTCATCCAAGTCGCTGATGAAGATATTGAACAGCGCGGGCCCGAGGACCGAGCCCTGTGGAACCCCACTGCCTACATCTCTGCAGGTCAAATAAGACCCGTCCACCTAATTGAATCAGCTATTAGATGAAAGCGCCAAAAAGCCAAGCTGACACGCCTGATCTATACAGACACTGCAGAGCTGGATTGAACTAACGTGCTGCTTTTTCCGATAAAGTGCATGTTTTGTTTGGGTTTTTTTCACGTCTTCCAGCAGCCTGGGGCTTCTCCTGTCTATTGTAGCTGGGAGAAAAGCACCTTTCGCCAGCTTTTCATCTCAGAAGAAGAGAAGGTAGTGGGACCCTAGCAATTTGACCTCCCCTAAACTAGGTTGGAATGATGCTACTGAAGCCTCACATGCTTGGGCCTGATCCAAAGGTTCCCATGGACCAGATCTAGCTCGTGGGCTATAGGTTGCCAACACCTATTATAATGGGTTCTTACAACTTCACAGTAGTGCCTGGGTTTTATGGCGAGGATATTAGGCCATGTCAAAGGCACCTTTTCTGTGCACCTATCTCCTGCACAAAATATCCAAGTGTTGGGGTTGGAGAAGGTTGCACCCTACTCTGCTGCTCACCCACAAACTAAATAGGGAGTGCTGGATGGTGAGAGAATGAGTGTCAAAATAGAGCACTTTTAAAGTGGGAAACAAGAATTTGTGTTTGTATCCTATCCCCAAATATCCTTATTGCCCTGCTCTGCCAGTTTATGGGATAGGGACTGGGCTTTCACAAAGAACCTTGGGCTCCATGTTGTAACAGAGTATTTTACCCCATCTGCACTTTCCTACTCACCACCATCAGTAGGATAATATCCTGAGTTTTCCACAAACTCAGCTGTGCAAAGCTTTGTGTTAATTTTTCCACTTCTTACTTTTGCACACAATATTGGAGTCTAGCTCAATACTGGTTCTACATACAACAGGTTCTATATATTAGCTTGAAGTAAGAATAATAGTAAAACATCATGGCTGAATTGTAGCCAAGTCTTGCAATTTATAAATGATTCATGTTACATTTGGTGGGTCTCTCTAAAGCTCCAGTTACTGGAAGCAGCCATGTTATATGAAAAATCTCAACATTTGATTTCTTTTAAGCAGCTTGTTGCCTGAGTTGTATAGAAAAGCCTCAGAAACTCAGCTGAGAGCACTCTGCCAGCCAAGGACTTAGATTGTAAAGTAAAAGAAAGCAAAATTCATTTTAAAACAAAACAAAAAAACCTTTGAGATTTTGAAGCCATTTTCATGATTTCTCAGGGCCCGACTCATGATTTTTGAGTAATGTTTGCTTGAGGTGGTCAATTTTATGTTTAACTTCCGAACCAAAATAGTCTGTTCATCTCATAAGCTTATCTAATATTTGTTTCTCCAAAGTGAAGTACTCTAATATTACTTATGGATCAATGTTCCCCTTCCCACAGCATTTTGCCTTCTGACTGCCTGGTTGTTCAACCCTTATGTATGTTAGTGAAGAATTATTTATATGAGTAGACCTATTAAATTTATTGAATCTTTGCTCACATATATAAACATTTGTCATTTACATGGAAATAAATGGAAAATGGGATAAAATGGATTTTTCAATGGCAGATTGTGCTACACTAATCTTATTTCCTTCTTTGAGAGAGCTGATCTTCTACACAAAGAAAGACCATTGATTTAATCTAACTAGATTTCAGCAAAGCATTTGATATGGTCCCTCTTGGGAAGTTATTTAAATTGGAGTAGGTGGGGATTAAAGAATTATACTGTGGTTTTGGAACTCACTAAATAGAGACACTAACCAGTGATGTTGAAAGGGGAAATGCTGAGTTGGAGTTTCTGCCCAGGTGCTGCACCAGTGTACCACCCACCACTCCTCCTGCTCCTGCTGCTGCTGCTGCTGCGGTCTCTGGGTTCCCCCTCTCTTCTCTGGCTTTTACTTCCTCCCCCACCCTTGGCCTGCAGGGACCTGGGGTGACCTGGTGCATACGCTATGCAGATGCATAGGACATGCACCAGGGAAACCCATGCATTGGAGAGGACAATGCAATTTGTGACCCCTAGCTGTTTAGAAGTAGGACGATCTTTTAAGCAGGCACTCTTCTGTCTGCTTGACCAAGTGAAATTGGAGAGACACGCACACAGACACCTCTCAGCATTTGCTAGCATACCACATGCCTAGGGTCCATGGGGCTGGGGTCTGTGCTGTGGGAGATTGGAGGGAGCGGGGGGGGGGTACCTGCAGTCTCTGCCGGAGCTCCAGCCAGGGAGCAGAGGGGAGGGGCCAGCTCTGTTGTACAGCCCCGCCCAGCCCAGAGAGCATGCTGGGATGCTGGGGGAGTCGGGTTTATCTTAAACCAGCAAGGGGTCTGGGACAGACACTGGATAAACCGGTTTGACACAAATCAGTTAAGTCTGATACTACATGCAACAAGGTTTATCTCAAATTGGTTTCAGCCATTTTCAAACTGGTTTATATGCACTGAACATCTGTTCTGTTACAGGTTTAAACCAGTTTCTGATCATTTAAACCGGTTTATGTGTAATGTCTGTCCCTATCCTCCATGTTCCTGTCAAGGTAAGAGTTGCATAAGAAGACTGGAAAATCCTAGAAGCATCTCAGCTGCAATGATGAGTGAACAGAAGCTCTCCAGCTTTGATTTTACATGTATATAATAGCAAAGATTATTTCATCAATGCATTCATTCATCACAGCTTGCTTTGGCATAATGGAAGCTGCCTACCCTTACACAATTTTCTTTTCAAAAGTACAAATGTGTCATTATAATTGTACCTCTATTCCTTCTGTTATTTTTGCACCGAGTAGAAATAGTTGTACATGTATAAGTTTTTTTTTTTAATGTTGCTGTATACAAATCTGATTTATGTGTTAAGCTGGCAGAACATTACTGTTAATTTTTTAAGAGGATTTTGAATTAGATATAGTTCTGTTTTTGGCAGGGAAAAGTATTTCCTCAAAATTTCATTTTTTTTTTAAAAACTTTTTTTTCTTTTGGCATTTTTTCAGTTTTTAGATTATTGGCATTTTCTCCCTCCTCCTTTTTGCCATTTCACTGTTGGAAGAATGTTTATGAAGATGGGGGGAACCAAGAAAAACATGAAATTTGAAAATAACAGTATGTTGTCTGCTCACATTGGGTGGGGGGGAAAGAAAAATTAGAAAAAACTGTTCATCAAGAAATTTTTCAATGAAAAAAATTTGTCAGTGCTATTTATGAGCAGAAAACTATATATATAGCAATTTCACATGTCTATTAACAGAAGAGCAGTGCAATTAAGGAATATAAACCTGATATTGAAAACACTCCCCACACATTCAACTTAGCTGCCTGAGTAGTTCTGACTAATGGAATTGCCCATGGTAGTGAAGTTATGTATGCGTATAACTTTGTTCAGGATCAAGTGTTAATAAAGACATGCAAGTGACATGCACTGTTTTGAAAAATCAGTCTAGCAGTTTACATGACCAGTTGTCATTAGAGTAGCTAAGTGCTTAGTATAAGTATAAAGTTTCATAGTCTTATTACTAGAT
>NW_005842247.1:1055390-1056716 GCF_000455745.1 Alligator sinensis
ATTTAGATGAAAAAAGGATATAAAAATTATCATAACATTTCAGTTGCCCATATAGATATTTTTATGGTTTAGATGTATTAAAGACAAAGGGATATAATCTCATACCAGCAATAGGAATTTATGTGCATAATTACATCAATCATAAAAATGTATATTATGTGACTCTTTCATCCTAAGGAATCTCAAAGTTCTTTAGCAAAGCACCATGTATACTAGAGAAGGACCATTGCATCTGCCATTGGAATGCAGCTATTCCATTGTTAATAGCAATTAACCATTTAAGTCCTCTCAGAGCAAAAAAGGCCAAAAGAGCTGTAAATGTTCAGTCTTCACAGAATAACAACATTTTGGGGCTGATTTAACATTAACTTCCTAAGGGTGAAATTTTGTTTGCTCAGAGATCTATCGCATGCTCTTTGAAGCATTTAAGTCAGACTTCAGTAATAATACATTGTTGTCATATAGTGCTCTTCATCCAGAGTGCATAAATCATGTGTTGGTTTACCCTTAGAGGTGAATGTATTGTTATATGATTCTTCTGGGTTTCCCAAAAACTACTGAGAATTAAATAATACCTTACTCCTTTGGCAGTCCCATTAAAATCAATCAGCAAGATACTTACCATTAGTGAAGATGGAAGAATATGGTTCATAAAGAAAAGAAAACCATCTGTAGTGATTAATAATCTGTTTTCTTTTTTCCTCCCCACCCTTGTTTATTTCTCAGTGTATGGTATTACCGTCTTCAAGAAATGAGATATTCTTGTGTAATTTTGTTGAAATACCTCAGGCTTGTTTTTCTAATAATGTTTGTCAATAAAAGAAAGGGACGGCATTTTGTGGAGAGATTAAATTTCATAGATAGTTGTAGCTTATGATTGTTCTCAATACAGTACTGAAGGAAAATAACTATTAGGAGTTAAGTTGTAATACTGATGGCTGCTACAAATGCACTATATTTTTCACTGTGAGGAAAAATATTACTCTGGCTAAACATCTAAAGTCATATCAAGGACTCCTGCTCTTTTTTGCTAGCCAGATCATTGTCAGCAGGAGACACCACGAATCAGCTCACACTATTTTGACCTCCCAGGCAGATGGAAACTGAACACATCATGGAAGTTATGTTTCAGGGATTTATTTTTTTCTGTGTGATACTATTGGTATCACATTTGGCATGGCTCACACACAAAAGTCAGTATGTCAAAGATGCCTGAAGTTCATAGAAGTAGGGTTGGAAGGGACCTTGTAGGTCTTCAAGTCCGACCCCCTGCCTGGGCAGGAAGAAAACTGGGCTCAAATGACCCCAGCCAGGTGGTCATCGAGC
>NW_005842247.1:1058803-1060278 GCF_000455745.1 Alligator sinensis
CACCCTGCACTGGATGATGAATTCCAGCAAGCGATGATCGCTATCACCCAGGTGGTCAAGGACCTGGAGCCCCCTTACCAGATCATCGCCTGTGGCCAGGACCAGGTCCAACAGGGCATTTCCTCTGGTGGGACTGTGCACCTCCTATATCTCAGCCAGGAACCTCCTGGAACAGTCCAACCTGGCTGACTGCTCCTCCCAGCAGATGTCCAGGTAATTTCGATCACCCACGACAACTACATCCCTTGCCTTAAGTGGCTCTGCAAGCTGGCCCGAAAATTCCCAGTCCATCTCCTCCCCTTGGTTGGGTGTCTGTAGTAGACCCCCACCATTAAATCCCTCTCCCCCCGACCCCCTTGTATCTTTACCCAGAGCACTTCAGCTTGCCCCTCCTTTGACCCCATTTTGCTGGCAGAGGATGTGTATTGCTCTTTGACATAGAGTGCCACACCCCTCCCTTCCTTCCTTCTCTATCCCGCCTGTAGAGCCTATAGCCCCTAATGCTAACTGCCCAGTTGTGGGATGAATCCACCACATTTCTGTAATCCCTACTATGTCTGTGTTTGAACTGGCTGTTCTGAGGGCGAGTTCCTCCTGTTTGTTCCCCATACTACAAGCATTGGTATACAGGCATTTAAGGCCTTGCATAGCTGCGCGTGCCACCCTTCGATTAGGAAGACTATCTGGACCCCTGTTTCTTACCTGGGCACTCCTTGCGTGTGTCACCTGTCTTGCTCGGGTGGTATCTCCACATCTTCCTGCGGCCCCCTCCCCCGGCGAGGCTAGTTTAAAGCTTGCCGTATAAGATCAGGAGGCATGGCAGGAGGTAAAATTGCTGGGATCATGTATCAGATCTGACAGTCAGGGGCTCCCTGACTGACCGGTTAATCGTGATCCACCAGTTGGTGACCACCGACTTAGCTGCTGAATCCATAAGGCTGTCTTTATTTACTGTATTCACAACTTTTCCCTAGGTAGACTCTTTGGATCAGCTTTCATCAGAGTTGAGGATGGTCCTTCCTCAACCTTGTTCCTCCCTTTCCTTGGGCCAAACAAATGCAGTGCTGTAGTATAAAGCAATAGCTTCCATGAACACCTGAGTATGAGGAACCTCCTTATTGAGGTTGACAAGTTGAATAAGATTAAGACTTATGATTTTGCTTGTTGGATCTTAGACCATGTTTCTTCTCTCCTCTTTTTGTCCTCAAACCTGAGTGTGTAGAAATGTGAGAGTGATACTTAAACAGAGAATTGGACCAGAAAAAAATGGATTTCAAATGTACTGGACCCTGCAAGACTACGCAGTGACTTTAATGGGAACGTTCCAAACAATAAGGAGGTTCCTCATACTCAGGTGTTCATGGAAGCTATTGCTTTATACTATAGCACTGCATTTGTTTAGCCCAAGGAAAGGGAGGAACAAGGTTGAGGAAGGACCATCTCCAACTCTGATGAAAGCTGAGCCAAACAGTCTA
>NW_005842247.1:1060309-1090125 GCF_000455745.1 Alligator sinensis
GAAAAGTTGTGAATATGGTAAACGAAGACAGCCTTATGGATTCAGCAGCTAAGTCAGTGGTCACCAACTGGTGGATTGCGATTGACTGGTCAGTCGGGGAGCCCCTGACTGTCAGATCTGATACATGATCGCAGCAATTTTGCCTCCTGCCATGCCACATGTGCATGGCAGGAGACACAATTGTGGGACTGAGTAACAGACCTCATCATTCCATGATCCCAGGCTCCCCCTGTACTAACAGTCTTTGTGCCTGTGGCAGGGAGCCCTGTCAGCTGATGAGATGCTCATCCACAGGGGATGCCTGGTCCCCACCTCAACTGGGAGGTCCAATCACTGATGGGGTTCCCAGCTGTGGGTTCACCTAGTGCAGTCCCACAGCCGGGAGCTCTGAACGCTGTCAGTGATCAGAGCTTCCAGCCATGGGGGGTAACCATGCACATCATTAATTGAATGAATCTGTGGCCAGGTCACTACTTAAGACTTGACTAACCACTTCAGTATAACATATGTCAGGGGTTTAACTGTGATTTGTGCTCTAAATACCAAGATACTATGGCCCAGGCTCACAGAGGTGCTTAACTGCAATTGATTTCTGTGGGAGTTAGCTACATATTTTTGTGGATCTGGGCTTTTGCCTAAATAAAGATCATAAGGGAACATGCTTGTATGTGAATACCAAACTACTGAGGGGTAAATATGAGGTGGAAACTGTATATTTGAATATCTATAATAGTAATATGGGGAGGAAATTTTTGAGGAACACCAACAATAAACAATAACTTTTGTTTTAAAAAAGTTACCATATTTTTCCAGATACCATCTACTCTGTTTTATACTATTGACAAAAGGCAAGGTATTATACTGTTAACAGCATTAACTGTGGATATCAGATGTTTGTTTTTCATAGAAGCTGAAAGCTACATCTTTTGAAAGTTGACTGGTTACCATCAACACCCACTTACCAGGCTTTCACATGCTGTAGCGCTAAGGTTTAACTCTATGTAATACTTCCTGGAAAGTCCTGAAAAGACAAATTTCTTTTCCATATGTCAGCAGAATGTTCAATAGAGGTGCAGGAGGAATGGGAGCATAATAATTGCAAGTAATATTACCTCAGCATTTCCCTGGACCACTACATTGCCATACAAATAAAATTCTGATGTTGAAAGCTCTTTTGCAAGGTATGAGAGATCAAAACATCTGAATAAATAAATGAATATCCTACTTACAGGGCACGTCTACATGAGACACTTACTGTGCAGTAGCATAATAACACTGCACAGCAGCGTACTGGCCAAAAACTGTGCAAATATGCTGCTATTGCACAGTGTTATTAGGCTACCATGCTGTAAGCATAAAAAACCCCCCGTGCACTGGTGAAACTGCATAGCAGCATGAGTTACTGCACATTGAATTAGTACTTGGTTAACCAAGTACTAAACTTAATGCACAGTAGCTAGGGCACATTAATTAACTTGTAGACTTGCACACTGAGTAGAAGGGAGAAAGTCTGAAATGTACCTCCTATCAAAGTAGTCATTACAGAAGCGCTATTTCAAATAATTTTTTTGAAATGTGAGGTGCAAATCTCCTTCAAGCAATTCATAAATGAACCAGAATAACTTACAAACAGTTGAGGCAAGTTTAGGTGAATGTACGCTAGGGACAGAAATTATACATAAACCAGTATAAGTGATCAGAAATGGGTTCAAATCTGTAACATGATACAAGTTCAGTGCATATAACCCATTTTCAAAATTGGTTAAGATAAACGTGGATAGATGTAGTATCAGACAAAACTGATTAAGGTTAAATCAGTTTATTCAGTTTCTGTCCCAGATCCCCTCCAGACTCAAGTTAACTCACTGTACCCCAGCATCCAGGATGCTTTGCACCTCCCATGCAGGCCCCCCTTACAGGGTGGGCAGTCTAGCCTTGGCCCAAGCTGTCTGCTCCAGCCTAGCAGGGAGGCATGCTGTATCTCCCTTGGCTTCTGGCCTGGGCCACTACAGGCATGTAGCTGCATTTCTGGGATAAAATGTAAATGTCTGTTCATTTGCTTACCAGTTCAGTCTACACAGCTTAGGCTAACCTGTGAAGATTGAGTCAATTCAGCCTCAGGCTTTTTAACAGTCTGTGCACAGGTGTACTGATCTATACAGCTGAGAAGCTTTCTATGGCCTAAAACAAGGAAATTGACTAGAAGCTTAAAATGGAAGATATGGAGATAAAGAGGAAAGAAATGCCATAAACACATAAATAAATACATGGAAAGCCACTGACAAAACTCACTAGGAAGGAAAAATGTCCTGTTAATTAGGGTTACCATACATCCAGGTTTTCCCAGACATGTCCTCTTTTTTGGCCCCCTGTTTTCATGTCCAGGTGGGTTTTTAAAATGCGAGCAAATATCCAGGTTTTTGCTCTTCCTCTACTTTCCCGGGCACTCCAGCTTGGGACTGCTTGGGGCTGGGAGCAGCAGGTAAGGTGATTGGCTGTTGGGGGTCACGCCTTTCTGCATGGGGCCCAGCAAGCTCCCAGGTAAGAGAGAGAAGAGAGAGAGAGAGAGAGTGCACACGCATGTGCATATCCGTGTATGCAGGAGCTGTGTGGGCAGCAGGGCTTGAGGGGCAGGAGCTGGGGCACCAGGAGTGTTGGGGGGCTAGGGGCTTTGGAGTGAGGGGCAGAGGCAGGACACAGGAATATCAGTAACCCTCAAAAGATACGCCTCATATACCCCTACTCCCTCTTCTCCCCCAGTGTTGGCTGCCGGTCCACAGGAGGGCTGGCTGCTTGACCGGAAGTCCAGAAGTGACCGGCATACTGCGGACCGGCAGCCAACCCTTTTTTGTTCTGAGTATAAAAAAGGGTTGGCTGCCAGTCTGCAGTATGCCGGTCACTTCCAGACTGCAGCATTCTGGTCTGCAGTTTGCCAGTCCACGGTCACTTCCAGTCCACAGTTTGCCAGTCCACAGTCTAAAAAGGTTGGGAACCACTGAGGTAGCAGAACCATCAGAGAAACCATGCTGCTCTGCAAGGGCTGCTTTGCAAATTGAACACAAAGTAGCCACATTCCCACAGCCCTGCTGAAAGACTAAATAGCAAGAACTCTCAGAGGTACAATTCAAGCCAGAGATATAACAGAGCAGCTCCATGGCCTGGGCAGAGGCAAGTCATGGCTCTTTTTACACTCCATCCCTAAGGCTACTCAGTTATGCTACTGATTTAACCTGAGCATAGCACCACAAAAAGGGTGCATCTACATGATACATTTACTGAGTAGACTAATTAGCTCCCCAGTAAATCTCTCAGCATCTACATATGCAGGGCCATTAGGCTGGAGTAAATTAATAAACTCTGCAGCAGGGTAGTACTTGTAAATACAAGTACTGTCCTGCTGCAGAGTTTTTTACTCTACAGCAGCACACATGCAGGCGCTGCCCTGGCTGGCTGGAGCCTGTGGGTTCTTAAGTTCAGGGGCTGCCTGCTGGCTAGCCCCCATACAAGAGCACCATTGTGCCCCAGCCAGCCCCTCCACAGCATATTGAGCTGGTTCAGAGCAGTCCCAAGTTGGCAGACTGACCTCCTGGACACCCTGCCAGCCAGGGCTGCTCTGCCTTAGCTCAATGTGATGCGGTCCTAGACACATGTATAAATGCGGCACCCAGGAGCAATAAACTCTTGCAGGATAAGCACTGGAGTTACACATTACTATGAATGTGTAGATGCACCCAAAGGCACCTACATTGCTTTCCAGTTCAGGGAGGAGCCTATGCGGAGCATTGCATGTTTGATGGCAACACTGCTACATATAGTATGTTTGCAGGCATATCTGCAGCATCACAAGTTTCTTGCTTTGCCCTTCAGATTTATGCCCTTCAGATTTCCTGACATTTAACATCCTTAAAATGTTCTCTATCAAAAGGTTGAACCCTGCTGTGTAGTTTCTGTAGAATTCTATGTAATGCCAAAGGTAATGGTGAAGTGGAAACCTCTCCCAAAACAAGCTGCTCCCCTTTTCCCTTGCATAAATATCTTGGAACCTCAAGGTGATGCAGAGACAAGTGATCTGGAAGGCAACAGTAAGCTGCTACTTTATATTGTGCACTGGAGTGCCATTCATCCAAGATAAGTAAATATAGCAATACTTAGAATCACCCATAACAATAGCAAACACACACTGTAGCATAAAAACTTATATATAACTATACCTGTGGGATAGCAAACACTAAAGATTAAGAACTGTGTGATGCAAACAATTCACTATAAAGCCCAGATTCTGAACTGCAAAAGTGGCTGAATCATTTTGAGGCTTTCTGGTTGTTTGACTGGTCACTGGATTAAAATCATTTTACTTAAATCCTTGCATAACACTGGGCACATTTACACATTAATTAATGCACTTCAAGTAATGTGCATTAAATCTAGTACCTTGGGGCCCCTACACATAAGTCTGTTGGAGAGTCTTAATTAGCACGCTATAGCAGCCTCCATTGCACATCTATTCAGCGTCCCCGTGCTTCAAGATGGCAGTGGGGGCGTTTGAACTAAAGCTTGTCAAACAAGCTGAATATACGTGATGCTGCTAGTGCTCTAAATAAAGCACCCCCTCCCCCCACCACCTCGGAGTACATGTATAGATGGTATAGATGCCCTCTATTATGCGGTTCTAGGAAAATGTGCATTAGCTAAAGAGCTTGGGGCATTTATACGCATACATTTGTCTACTCTGATGCGCCAGAGATCTGGCACGTCCATGCAGACTCAATTAATTGAGTCTGTTCCACACGCAAGTTGACACGCCTGGCGTTGTGTCACTTCCATTTGTATAAATGGTGAAATGTATGTCAGCACTGAGAAAATGGCAGCAGTACGCTTTTGAACTAAAACATCTTCTATGTGTTTTAGTTCAAAAGAGCACCACCACCATTTTCTCAGCACTGATGTGCATTTTGCCATTTATACAAATGCATGCACTGCAGCACTGGGTGCTTTTAAAAGTGCCTGGCACTGTGGTGCAAGCATGTGTACAAATGCCCACAGCTTTTATGTGATGCTTTGAAATACATTAAAATAGGCGAATGCACATTAAATTGCACGTACAGCCCACTGTTACTATCTAGTAAAGCCTACAGTTACTATCTTCTTGTCCTGTCATCCCAACCAGGCCACCTATTTCCGTGAATCTCCCTACTGACTCTTGTCTTCTCAGATGCATCAGGGCCTAGCCCCTTGTCCTCACCTTTAAAGCCCTTCATCATTTAGCTCTATTTTGCCTTCAAAATGTAGTTCACCAGTAATGTCAGCTTTTATCACTCATTAGTCTCCTTTTGCCACAAGCAGAAATGTAAAGTTTGGACAATTTCATTTCTCCTGTCAGTATTGCTGCAGAAATTAGCCTTTAGGAATATATTTTTAAAAAGAAAACAGTGACTTCCACACATATTTATCTGTATGAAGCTAGTTGGTGTTTGGCGTTATGTGATTAATAAATAATAATGACAGCAAAGTAGATACATTTACAGTTGTGCAGTTTTAACAGAGGAAATTAAAATTGCACTAAGGTGTGAAAAAGGAGGTATCACTAAGAAATACAACTAGGGAAATAACTCTTTCCTTTAATGGAAAGAAAACATTGCCTTGTTTACACAATATGTGGCATAGTACCTGTAAGTCTGGACTCCTTTTGTTTAAAAATCCTGATGGAATTAAAAATAGATGCAAGTACAAACATAGTAAGGATTACAGAGAATTAGTGAAGAAGATAGACATAGACCCAAGGCAATATAATAGCCATCTAAACATATTTGAGCAGTAATGCTATAAGAAGGTGAGGTATTACTTAAGACTGGTAAAGGAGTTGAATGAGGTCTAATGGGCTGCAACTAGAAGGAGTTAGATATTAGGAAATGTTATTAACAGTGAAGTTATTTTGACAATGAAATTATAAGGCAAAGGGGATGGGTTAATATATGCCAAAAGTAATTGGAAAAAATGGTGGGAAGAGCAATCCTGTGTTTTGTGCAGAGAGGTAGTCTACCTAATTAAGGATGATTGTTTAGATCATCATTGGACTAGGCAATCAATTTTTAGTGTCTGCTCTCAGCACACACCAGAACTTACAGGTTTTGTAAGACAGTCAAACAATTGTTTGCACGATCTCCTGATGAAAGCAACAACATTGCTACTAGGCACTTTTTCCATAGCATGCATTACAATGACACTTGCTATAATAGCTACAGCTGCTTGTAAGGAGTGTAGAAATAGGATATCAACACATTGCGACTAGCAGGCATTGACTGTCCTAAATCATGAAAATTCCTAAAGCATGCAGGTGCTAACTTACCACTTATGCTATAGCCACCAGAGGACTAATACACCATAGACATTAGGGCTGTGTGAAGCTTCAATCCTTGCTTCAATTTGCTGGAGATTCAGCCGGATTTGGTGGCCGAATCTCCAAATCTGAATCGAATCAGGAGACCCTTTAATCTCTCTGAATTGAATAGGAACCATCTGAATTTATTCGGAGAGATTTGGAAATATTTGGCGATTCGGACATAGACATAGCTTTAAATGTTTTTTCTACACACATTGAGGTACTGGGCGGCTCATGAATGCTGAGATGCTGGGGCAGATGGAGCATCCCACAGGAGTGCAGTGGGACAGGGGCCCCACACACTCGGCAGCAGACCTGGAAGTGGACCAGAAGCACTTCTGGTCCACTTCTGGGTCCGCCAGGGAGCGCATGGGAGGCCCCGTATCGGTGACTGGTGTCTCCTGGGTCCACAGGAGCACCTGAGGTCCCACTGCGGTCAATCGCCAAGCCAAGGGAACAGAGGGGCCCCCCAGCACACTCCCCAGTGGACCTGGAAGTGGACAGAAGTACTTCCGGTCCACATCTGGGGTCACTGCCAAGCACGCATCGGGCCCCCCTGCACTCCTGTGGGATGCTTCATCCACCCAGCATTTACGAGCAATGCCTGGTACCTTGAGGTATGTAGAAAAAATATTTAAAGCTAAGTCTATGGCCAAATCGCTGATTCTCCAAATCAGCATCGAATCTTCAGATTCAGATTCAGCTGAATCGAATCGGGGACAGTGATCTAAATCAACTAATTGAATCACTGTCCCTGATTCGGACCGAATCAAAACCCGAATCAAATACAGCCCATTTCGCACACCCCTATTAGACATGTCCTCAGACAAAACTGAGAAATGGGCCCCATCCCCGTACCTCATCTGACAACTTCTTTCCCCAGATGTTTTGTGTTTTCTTCCAACCCACCATGACCAAGCATTCACTCTTCTGTGTCCTCTCCTTTATCCCCTGTAGCATATACTGTAGCTATTCATCTGCTCCTGCAGGAAAGCGGGCTGACAGCAGTCTGTTTATTAGTGTCCTTGAGGAACAGGAGAGCTGCAGCCCTAAAATGTAAATGAAGAGGCTAGGGGCTTCTCTGTGTTCAAAAGAGAGAAATATCCTCCCGAGAGAGCTGATGGAGCTGCTTTCCCCTTGCTATAGTGAAGTGGGCTGCATTATGGCAACTTTCTTTTCTCTCCACTGTCCCAGGCTGGAGGTTAGGGCAGGAAAGGCAGCAATCCCACTAGCTCTTCATCCCCGCTCCTCCCCTCATGTTTGCAGTGTAGACATTTTGGCCAGATGAGAGCGCTGTGATCTGGGCTCTGTTGTTCCCTGCTTTTCACATACTGTATTAAGTAGAACAGGTCAGAAGTCATGAGCTGCTGATAGGAGTCTCGTCTCTGAGGCCAGTCCTGATGCTTATACAGTGGCAGAGCCCCTAAGTCTTGGGAGGACGTAATTTACTAGCTATTCATGTTTTAAGCATCCTTATTTTCATTATTTACAGCTGCCTATTAACAAGTAAATGCCTGTCATCATCTGCATCATAAAACAGACTCCTTAACCAAGTGTTATTTTAGTAGGTGTTGCAGCTTATATGACAAAGGATCACCCGGACATGTCTGGCAGCATTTTATTTTGGTTTTGCTTTCTTGCAACACAAAATGAATGTAACAAACTAGAAATTCCCACTCAGAATAAGATTATGCATCTTAGGTCCCTCCTTGTAGAGAATGTTTAGGATGGAGTTACAAACTTCTTAAACTAGCTTTAGTATGAAAATGCTGTATCTGTAATGATGATAGTGGTGTTAGCAGGTGTGAGAGTAGCATTCAGTGTGCGGTTGAGATGAATTTGCTTCATTCTTTCAAATATAAGGAGAGAGTAAAATGTGTTCATTGAAGAAAAACCTGTTTCCAGCTGAAAATCTTTGCGTGCTAATAGCCTTTTTTCACATTTGGCTGACCATTACTTGGAAGTGCTTAAACAGTGACTACATTTTCCAGGGATTTTTCCTATACCGAGGTTGATTTAGTTGCTCCTTAACTGAGAAACTGTGTAAAGGGCAGGCTAAATAATTTATACATCTTTAATATTGGAGTGGTAAGGTATTCCTTAAAGGCCAGCATTTTGTAACTTCTATTTCATGCCTGAACAGATTTCCCTTCACAAACCGAGAAGCTCTCATGAAACACGCAACACAATATTCCATTTAGCTTGGGTACCACTTAAAACAGCATAGACAAGCCTCTTCTCCGCTGGCATGAACATGCACATTTCCTCTCTCCTTCCTTCTTCACTCATAAATATATTAACTGCTCAAATAATTTATGTTCAATAACATGTCACTGTGACTTGCATGCAGACAATATAGGCAGAGAGTGTGGGATCATTTCTAGTCGGATTGACCAAGCTTTCCCCGCTACAGGGTTATTACATAGCTTTCTTGTTGTTTTACTTTTCTGGCTTGTCATGAGAATGAACTTCATATAACAAGCATTTGGGCAGTTTGCCAACATTGAGAAAGCAAGGAAAGAAAAATAACTGTTGCGCTATTTGTGAATTTTCTCAGAAAAATTGAACTTATGGCGTGCTGAAAAAAATGAAATTTGGTACATCATTTGGACTTAGGGTGTGGACACATGATTACTACAGAATAATTTCCCCCAGATTTTACTCTATAATAAATTTAATCCATAATAAGAGTTGGACAGAGTAAAAACTCTCCAAGGTTCTCTGCCTATAGTAGGTGCTATTAGACTGCCAGATTATTAGGTGGTGAGGAAACTGATTGCTTTAAACCAATGGCTATTATAGGATTAAATTGACTAAGGGAGCAGACATATGACTAGTGTACAGTGATGTGTCTTACACTGATAGATAGCTGCTTCTTGCTTTTTAAGGGACAACTTCAGTCCAGGCTGGAGTGGCTTAGAGTAAAGTCGTATATTGTACTGAGACCATACTAAATCTGTGGAATGCTAAGCACTGTTAAAGTTACAGTGTGTGGTGGGCAGTCACATGTTAAGGGTTAATACCATTTCTTGCCTGCACAGCTCTGACTTGCCACTAGAGGGCTGCTGAGCAGGGCCATGGCTAGAAGCCAGGACATCTGGGCTCGTGGAGTGGAAAGCGGGGAGCAGTGTGTCCTGGGATGCTGGAGGAGTGCAGATTGCTCATTTTATGTCTGTGGAGCAGAGTGAAGTTGAGCTAAGTAAAGCTAAGTAGCACAGTCCAGAATTAACCCTCACCTGAAGTGACATAACTTTGAGATGCTCAGAGGACACAGCACAAGTTAACAAGCTTTAATGTGCAGGTGTTTGTTTTTTAAGTGCCCTTGGTATTGTCTGAGTGTAATGTCTACCTTTACCCTTACACTGGTGTAAAGCTATGTTTTGTATGCCTGGTCCACTTCTACTATGGAGTCAAGTCCATTTACTCTGCAGTAAACTTGTCATGTCTCTACACCAGTAATTTCTACATTGTGCCTAAGTACAGACATTTGGGAAGGTTATGTCAGTTTCAAAATGCCTGCCTGATTTAAACTTACCTCGTACCAGTGCCAACCTTACACTTACAGACCCGGTCTCAGTGACTGGCAGTCAGTCTAAGCCTGTAACTGTACAGAAGTTGCATGCACACAGACTGGTCTAAAAATTGCAGAACCCAGTTTAAGATGAACCTGGATCTGTGTAGTATCAAATGTATTGAATCAGGTGCATGGAAATTCTGTATACTTTCCCTGCACAGCCTTGGGGCTGGGAAAACTCAGCCACTAGCCCTAGCCCTGGGCCTGCTCTTTTCACCTCCCCAGCCCGTCCCCCACTGGGCTATTTTTTGCTCCACAGGCCCCTTACCACCCCCACCCCCACGTGCCATCCCTCTCAACCACCATCCCACAAGCCACTCCAGGTGCAGCCACTTTTCTTGGCATTCACCAAATGAGTTCCAATGGGGTGTGGGGCAGGAGGGATGGAGGTGTAGGTTCACTGGGGGGGACGCAACCCACTCCATCCATGGGGTCACACCTGCCCCACCCACGGGTCATGCCTGCTACCCCACCTGCGGTCATGTTGGCCCCACCCACAGCTTCTGCTGGCCCCCGCCCACCCCACCTGCGGGTCAGGGTGGCCCCCCACCCACAGTCGCACCTGCCCCTCACCCTTCATGGGTCATGCCTCCCTCCCATCCCCTGATGCACCCCCAACTCCCTTGCTAGCTCCCCAATCCTGATTTACCTGATATAGGGCATCTGAATCAATGTAACCTCTCCCTAATGTCCCCAAATGTCTGTACTTAGCCTGTAAATGTATATTTTGATGAAAATAGGTTTGATTTGGTCATTTTATTAGGGTTTTAAAAAGGTGTTTCTTGTGGGTGCATGTTGATGGGCCTGCATTGTTGATGGGGTGGGGAGGGGAAGGAAAACCAGCAGCAGCGGTGAAGGTTGCCACCATGTGGGCCTGATGCCCATGCTGCACACCTGCAAAGCTTGAGGGGGGTGGGAGGGAGGACGGCCAGGCTCTGGTGGCTAGTCCTTGTAGTTTCTTAATTCTATTTCCCTTCTGGCCTCTTTCTCTTGACCTTTTTTCTCTCTTCTCTTTCTTTCTCTCTCTCCACTTTTTCTCTTTTTTCTCCTTTTTTTCTTTCTTTTTTCTCTCTCCCCTCTTTTTGTCTCTTTTTTCTCTTTTCTTTCCCTCTTCTTTCTTCCCCCCCTCTCTTTTTCTCTCTCCCTCCTTTTTTCTTTCTCTTCTCTTTTTCTTTTTTCACTGCTTCCCATTTATCCTTTCACAATGTAATTATTTCTAGTGAATTGACCCCTTAGCTACTTCCCAAAGAGATCATTTACATATTAACCTCCTTTTACTTTCAGCTATTTCCTTTTCTTTCCTGATTTGTCTTCCCTTTCTGAATAAGACATTGCCTTTTTCTCTCTTAATCACTCATTTACATTTTACTCACTCTGCAGCCTTCATCACTTATACATATTTCCTTAACTTCCGGTAGAAGTTGGATGAAATGCCTGCAACTCCAGTCACTTGTCTTACTGCTTAATACTCAGTTAATAAATCTTTGATTAACCCAAATGAGAAAACTATTTGTGAGTTTCCTTCTGAGAGCTTTGGATACTGTAACGAGCCCTTCAGGCTTAATTTTAAGGCTGGAGCATTAAACTGTAAACTAGATTCAATCTTCGTCTATATCATTTAGTAGGCTCACTGTTTTGGACAGTCATCTGAGATCTTATGTCTCTTGCTTACATATGGGCTCTGTGATTTGGAAGAATTTAAATATAACAAGATTCAAAATATATAAAAGAGCAGCACTTAAGAGAAATACAACCCTTTAGAAGGTATATTGCATTTTATCACTCAGTGTACAGGCTACAGCACAATACTCATCAAAAGAGGAACCTACTCAACATTTACTCTCATCCTTACAGTTCTGTGAGCAGCCTCTGTGTTTTTCCTGGCGTACCTTTGAGCTGTATGGTGAATGAAGTTTGGAGGAAAGAAGCCTCCTAGTCTATAGCTACTGCTCAGACCAAAGCCTAAACAGTCTTCAGTCTCCTGAAAATGACTGTTGGATGTTCTCAGTTTCTTTGGTGAATGCATGGTGATACCCAGATCACACAGAGGGCTGTAATTCATTTATAACGTCCATCAGTCACATTCCTGCAGTGTGGCTCACAAAAAGTGACTGAAGGGAATCAAAATGAAGCAATATTGTGCACAAAGAGTACATCACTTCCCAATCACATTTTTTTTTAAATTTGTGAACTACATTTCTGGAGACACGCCAAAGAAAACTTTGTGTGTGATTGCTTTTTACCCTGCAGCTTTCATTCTAGCAGGGACAAATTGTTGCAGCATCTGTTACACAATGTCATGGATAACTATGGCAGCAGAGATCCCCTCTGTAATTGTGGAGGTGCTATTCTCTACCAAATTACATATGCTGATCAAAAGGGGAGGTCAGAAACTAACAGAAGTGGAAACATCAAAAATGTCGTGTGAGTTTTTTCCTGAAGTGAGCCATTCCTTCTCAATCTCACACTCCAAGCCTTTGATTTAAGATGATATTTCAGCCATATTGATTTAGAATCAAGCACTTTTATTTCCTCCTTTGAAATTGCTAGTGTTCTCAACTAAGAAAAACAATGAAAGGTGTAAAATCTTGCTGTGCTGGCTCCTCACATGAATTATGTTGAAAGCCTTTCGTACAATTAACAAGAGTGGTTGTTTTTGTTTGTCTGCAAAGAACAATCTAATAAGGGAATCAAACAAACATCATGTCCTGTATAAAGTGGAGCTGATAATGAGTTTTAGAGGCTCCCGGTTTCACTGTTTGCATTGATACAAAGCACTGGCAATCTTCAACTGTGAATGGTACAGTAAATAAATACAGCCATAAGACACTGAGGGAAATGCACAGCAGCATGAGTAAAATATTGATGAAAACATGGGATTTTTCTGCTACATATTTCACATTTTGTACTCTGAAATTAAAATTGAGAATGCAATATTTAATTTAAACTACGTTATATTATTTGAAGACTCATTCTAAGAGATGTATATACCTTGGGGAACTTCTTGTTTATGCTATATTTTTTTAAAGTGTTGTAGCTTTTTATTAAGATTTACCATTGTGCATGTGTAACATATACAGTATGACCTCATAAATCTGGCATGCTCAGGAAAGAACCTGCTGGAAATTTGACAATTCCAGATTTTTGAAACCAGAGTGGGTTTTTAAAAAGTGATGGATTTTTGAGAATTCTTGATTTTTTTTTATATTCAGATTTATGAGGTTATACTGTATTCACAAGTACACAAGAACCTCAGTGAGAAGAATATTAAAGTTACAAAGACAAAGGATTGGACAGTGCTTACTGGTTTAGTTACTATTCAGAATTGTATTTTACCCTCATTTGTTGAATGGTTGAGCTTTTGATTTGTTTACTGTACATTCTTCAAACCATCCACTGAATACAGGATAATTAACTACAGTGTGCAAGTGTCTAACAAATGGTGAAGAATTTATTTTCAGAATACTCTGGTCATTTGTTCAAAGCACAGCTCTCATTGACTTTATTTGTACTTTTCAGGACTCAGCATTTTTGCAAATCAGACTTAAGGAACACATAATTACTGATCCCTTTTATAAAGTAGGAAGTTTGGTTTAAATCAGTGATGTCAAACTCACTTTGGGGCCTGGGCCTTGGCCAAATCCAGACTGTGGGACTCTTTGAAGGCCAGACCCTGCTTGGGGAATGTGGCTGAAACTGCTACTAGCACTGGCTCTGGCATGAGGCATCTGGACAGACAGTGGTGGCTCCAGCATGGGGTGGCGATGAGATTAGCATCTGAGGAGCTTGGGCTATGTCAGCCCTCACTCCCCCTCCTACTGCTGATCACCAAGTTCATTAGGGCTTAAGGGCCCTGAATTCAGTGGCAGGCCATATTCACCTGGCCATGCCCCCCAACTTCTGGTGGCCTTCCAGTAATCTGATGAGCTGGATTAAGTAGCTCCGTATGTTTGACACCCCTGAGTTGCCACGTGTCAGCTTCTGTGGCAGAGACAAGACGGAATTCAAATTCAACTGGATTTGTCCTAAAGCTAGTCTTTCTGTTCTCACACATCCTTTGCCTTCTTCCCATTTCTGCAACAAATAAGATAGGGTACTCAAAACAACAACCGCCTTCAAAATGGCCCTGATTCATATCCTAAGCATCATCTGTCCTTAGCACTGAATGGAGCAGGGGGCCCTGGGATAAAAGTAACATGTGGACATGTAACTGAAGACCAGAGCATAACACACATCTATAAGAACTGGCCAAATTAAGGTTTTACATTGGCATTTCCTAACTTTTGGGTGTTTGACTTTGCAGCCTCAATGACTTTCTTTCAATGCAGTTTTTTGTGTGGGGGAAATAAACAAAAATTCCTTCTGTTGAAATCATATTTACAGCTACGTGGGTTGTTAATGGGGCTGGAACCTTTACATCCATGGCATAGATCTTTGCCGTTTCAGTTGGAGGAGACCTCTTGGGTCAGCTCATCTATTCTCCTTCACAGAGACAGGTTTTACCATTTCTAGCAGATGTCTGTCCGGCTCCTTTTTAAACCTTCAGGGGAGAACCTTCAGTCCCCCAAGCAGTTTCTTCCATTGGCCATCTGTTCTGATGTATAGGACTTTTTTCCTTAAGGTTTAACCTGATTCTGCCTTCCTGTACTTGGCTAGGGAGAGCCATTGTTCCCTATTCTTTTTTGCCAACCATTCACTTTTTCAAAACTGTTATGTCATCTCTGAATCTTTGTCCAGGCTTACTATTCACACTTCTCCAGTCTTTTGTCACATGGCTTGCTTTCAAAACTCCTCATCATCTTGACTAGTCTATAATTTGTCTACTTCCTTCTTAAAATATGATGCCCAAAACTGGACACAGTACTCCAGTTGAGACCTAATCAGTGAGGGGTAGAGCAGTAGTTATTTCCTGTGTCTTGGATATGATGCCCCCACCCAAAAACATGGGAAATATCCAAACAGTTTTTCTGGATGCCCAAGCATGCAGTATTTCCCTTTGTGCAAACAGTGAGTCTGTTTCTAAACTAAGGAAAATGTACTGGGGGGAGGGAAAACAGTAGTAACTGAGAAAACACAGCAACCAGAAATTAATATACCTGTTGGAATAATGAGGAAACTATAGTTTCGTTGGCAGTAGTCTTTTCACTTGGTTTCCATACTGTCCAGGATGAATGTTTCTTGAACAAATGGCTTTTTCATATGTCACTTTTGCTGTTCCCCTATCCCTATCATGGTTTGCTACTGGTTGGCAGTGTCCCAGTGTTCAACAATTCACATAGGCAGAGGCCTTCCAGGCTTTAAGGAAACTGCTGCTAGATCTAGTCTTGAATTTCCACGCCACCCCTCAACATACCACTGTTTCTTCCCTCCTTCCCTTTAATGTTTCTGCATTTATCTTGTGCGGTCCTAAGATACCACCCTGCTGTATTGATTCTGCTCTGAGGGTGTTAGGTAGAGGGAAGCCCACACTTCAGTTCGCTCAGTTCTTGTTACGCTTTGCAGTTTACCAAATTGCAGCCTGTGGGGAAGGGTCAAATGTAGCATGGGGCTACATGCTCCCTTAAACAGAGTCCTTATCAATAGATAAGAGCATCCTTCACCTCTAATTCACGTCCATGAGTACATGACGGAGGGTCTAGTTATGGTGAATTATCACTCAAGTCCTATTAGGGGCAGGTTTGTTGCCCACTAGTTCCACAAACAGGATAACAATTTTTTTTTATTTTTATATCCAAAACTTGAATGTATTTTAACTGAAACATCCATGCAAGTAGAGGATGGTTACAGAGAGTTCCTTCTCCTATATGATCCTCAGCCCATGGGATTAAAAATATGTATTAGCTTCCTCCTCAACGTATGCCAAAAACTCAACGCATGTCTACACCACTTGCTTATAGCTCCTGAGAGTGCTACTCCCACACACGCCATACCCATTACTTCCTTCTACACACACGCCAAACCTAGACATGAAGCAGTGAAGCAACACTGAGGGCTCCCTGCACTGTGTTTCTGGCATGCTAGGCAATGGTGGTGAAAGGGACAAAAAATATTTTTCTTTAACCTTGATCTCAGAAACAACTGGATGGTAGTAGCTGACTTTTTTTAAAAGTCAATCTGAGGCAAACATCTGGCATGTAGAATTTAAAGTAGCTGAAACTACCGTTTTGTATCAAACAAAATTATAGGGGTGCATGTAGGTGTGTTGTCCCCGGCCCTCCTCATACACATGGGTTGTAGTGGCCACATGCTTTGCCTGTGTCATTTGCTCTCTGCCCATTAATCCAACTCATGAGGGAACTATTTTAATATCAAATCCTCTGAGAAGCTTCAAGCAACCATCATTAACAAAGAAAAAGTGACAAGGAAATGAGTTTTCCTAGTCTCCCACAGGGGCCAGAGTTAGGCCCAGGAGTCTTCTGACCCTGCATGCCTGCTGCCTTCAAAAGGAGTCCGTTTATAACAAACAATTCACCCTCCTTCCTCTGTGATTGAATGAAAATTGTTTTAATTTTCTAGCCCTCACTTTTTTTATTCCAGTGAATGACACACAATAGAATTCACTGTGTTTTTGGATGTACCCCATGTTTGGCACGTAAACTTGGTACGTGTTTGGCACTTGGTAAGTGTTTGGCACTTAAACTTGGTACGCTTTCAAACATTTAAATATACTTTAAATATAGTATGCTGACTACACTGTGAAGGGCAATATAATTTGAAATACAAGAATTGGTGATATTTTCTCCTTTGGGATATAGAAAATGTTTTTGGAAGAACTTAGCACAAATGCAAAAATATAACTCTTAAAAGAGTAAATTTCCTAAATAGTGGTCTCCTATGGCTATGAGTACTATAAAATTAAAATGTTTGAAACTGATACCTGGGGAAAGAATTTTTTTCTTGCCTGATATTTTTGTCTGAAAAGTTCTTGTTTAATTTTCTGTTATGCAAGTTATTTTCATGCTGGAAAATGTTGTGCAAAAAGACACAGCGGGCTTGTGCAAGAAGACACAGCGGGCCCGTCTACATGTTGCCCTATGGTGACGTAGCGACATGCTATGGCGACATAGTGACATAGCAATCACACAGGTCTACCTGTGATTGCCTGCTATGTCACCATAGCAGTGTGCTTCCCACTTATAGTGTGCTACTACAACAGTGTAGTGGGGAAATCTAAGCATGTGCGGTGAGGTACCTGAAGGAAGGAAGTACTAAAGCACAGCATTGTAGCAACATCGCCATACGGTAAGGTGTAGACACTCATTAAATAACTGGTATGTCCTAGATATTGGATATTCTCTATACAACTATGTGCAAAAATGACTTTTTTTTTTTTTTAAGTCCCCTGTAACCAGTGTTGACTGCTGGAGTGAGACAGTCATCTTGACTGAATTTTGTCTTCTAGCTGCATGTAATTTAGTGTTAAATTTATCCAACTTCTGGTTTTTTTGTGTAGAAGGGACCTGTAGTAGGCATGATGTAATTGGCCTGGTGTCAGGGGTCCCCTGGTGGTCAGACCCATCTGCTTTGCAACTCCTGGTTTCTGTCTTGCCCCCTATCTCCACTGCCATGACTTGGTCTTTAAGAGTTTCTTATTCAGAAGATTGGTGATGAAAACAGAATAACCTTTTCTTAGGTGCACTATATTCCAGGCTCCCCTTGCTCCTCATTCAGTAGGGTGTATCTTCTCCTTTAAGTCAGTTGCCCAATTATGCCTTGTGGGTAATAATCATGATCTCCAACCACCCTCATAGTCACACCCATGCCTCACAGATGTTGCCATTTAATACTCAAATGAGGGCCTCTCTCCCTCCTCACTGTCTGGCACTCTAGCCTCCAAGGCTAGGGGCAGACATTCAAAAAGCCTGACCCTGAATTAATTCAATCTTTGCAGGTTAGTCTAGCCTAGCTAAGCTAAATCACTTTGTAACTGCTCAGACATCCCAGACATGCAGGCATATGCCTGAAGTGACTCAGGCTAGAAGCTGGGGGGTGGTAAAGCAGCCCTCCCTTCCCTTCTGCAGCACTGAGCTGAGGGTAAGGTGCATGGCCAGGCCCCAGCAGGATGCTCTGATTAGCCCAGCAGGAAATTGATAACAGTGTTTATCACCCCTAACTTAGTATTTATCACCCCATTAAGAGGGACATTACCAGCTACCAGATGATTCTGTGCGTTGATTCTACTTGTTGATTCAGCACAGACTGTAGCCAAAATGTGGTCTGCTAGCTAATACACAGACACCTCTCATCAACGCAGAGGAGAGGGGGGAATTCCTGCTTAGCAGGGAGTGGTGAGGGGGTGGGGAGCAGCAGCCCACAGTCTGTGCTGGAGTTGCTGCCAGGGAGTAGAGGAGAGGGGCGAGCCCTGTTGTGGAGCAAAGAGCCATGCCCAGCCCAGAGAGCATGCCAGGATGTTGGGGAAGTCTGGTTTATCTTAAACCAGCAAGAGGCCTGGGACAGACATTGCATAAACTGGTTTGACCCGAATCAGTTAAGTCTGATGCTACATTCAACCAGGTTTATCTCAAACTGGTTTCAGACATTTTCAAACTAGTTTATATGCACTGAAAATCTGTTCTGTTACAGGTTCAGACCAGTTTCTGATCACTTAAACCAATTTATGTGTAATGTCTGTCCCTAGCCCAAAAGTTTTACTGTGGTTTTGGCCTTCTCGGCTGCGAACCATTTCGTACTGCTAGGTCCACTAGCTTTGGTCCATGGCTAGTCCACTGCCCTGGTCCATGGCTTCTTGAGCCTCAGGCCTCTCTCTGTGTCTGCTGTGTCTCATTTTTTGGGCAATTTGTCCCACTTTATCTCATTTTCCCTGGTAGAGTGAAATAGCATGCCTCACCACATTCTGTGACTTCTTCCTCCCCTTATAGTCACCTTTAGTCCACCAGTTCAACTTTACCATAAACAAAATAAGCTGCTGCATTTAAAAAGAAACTTCTTCACTCCCTGGGTACAAAACAACACAAAAAACAGTGCTACCACTATAACAAAAGTATTCTTCTTCTGAGTATGCAAGCTTCACAGGTGGGCATGACTTGACTCAGCTGGTGACCCCTCACTAGCTCTCAGCATCTAGGTTCCAGTACCTCAAACACGCTTCTCCAGCAGGTACCTTCTCCTATTCTGGGCAGAATTTCTCCCTCCTTCCCATCCCCCCCTTGTCCTCCTTCTGCTCTCTGGCAGGGGCTTATGTATTCCAGTACCTTGTCCCCATGCCAATTGCTTACCGCATCTCACACGTGTTAAGGAGCCTCTAATCTCTTATTTACAGGGCAGACATGGTTCCCGCAACTCTGATTTTTTAAAGTGTCAGGGACCTGTTTTCCTGATGTGGGTCCCTCTCTTTCACCCCAAACATTCCCATCCCTACCTCTCATCTCTCCTTTCCATCTGCTCAGTAACAGGGTTAGGGTTCCCGGTTTCAGGATCCCAGTGCATTTTCATGAAGAATGTCAAGGGAAAAAGACTCCCACATCCCTTCTCCAAGGTCACAGAGCACATGTGAACTCGCTTCTTTTGCCCAATGGAACTTATATGGTTCCTCTGCTTTTTAGGTCATGCACATTCCCATGAGGAGGCCAATATTTGCCCCATTATTTGATTTGGAGTTTGTCATGGAATATATTAAACTCTTATTTTGCTTGTGTTCTGCATTGAATTGTCTATAGGCTGTATGATTTTAAAGGTTTACTGAAACACAGAATCATAGGATTGGACAGGATCTTGAATCACCTAGTCCACCCCTGCCCATATGCACAACTTGCTATTCTGCAACCAGTGGTTGCAGCTATTTGAGAAAACTGTAAGCAGAAAGAAGCAGAAGCCAATTTGTTTTTTAGTTTGCAACTCTCCTTTTGCATTTAGACAGACATTTATTTTGTATAGGATACTGAAAGCGAGATGTCCCCAGTAGTGCAATTACAGAAGACTTGGCCAACAATTTTCATATTAGAACTATAAATCTGTCCTGGCTGTAATTAAATAATAAAACTGTTAATCTTGTGCTGGGAGAATAACTGTTCAGTAGCTAAAGAAAGGAAGGGACTAGACACAAAACATGATAGATTAAATCTCTAGCCTTAAATTATATATTATACCAAGGTGTTTTATATGAAACTTTTAGTTTTTATATGATTTCACATCTTAAGTTTCAAATTAGTGGTATTTATTATTATTTGAATATTTGAAAAACTAAACAGAAGAGAGACATTTTACTTAATAAATTCAGTAATTGTTGTATGGGCAGCAGTCACTCGCATTCAATTAATCTCCCTTCTAAAAAGCATATTTTGTTTTTATTATCAAATAGTGTCTTATTGATTAATATCCGCCGTCAAATGTAATGTATATGAGTGACCTTGGCAGAAATTCTATTGCATCTTTCTGTTTGTATGAAGCAATATCTTTTTTAGGCTAACCTGTGTAACTGTGAGTACAAACTAGAACAAATGCTTTTGTTTAACCTGATTATGTTAATGAATTTGAGCATTTGAAGAAGTTGGCAATTGTCCCCTGTGGAAAACAAGAGAAGTTACCAGAGGGAGATGTGAGAGGTAAGTCATACTTGTCATGTCTACACTTGCATTAATGCACCATAGGTACTGCATGTTAAATTTAGTAACTGTGGGTGCATGTATGAAAATCGCGAGGATGTTCCAACGTGATCAGTCAAGTCTGCTGGAGCATTGTTATTTTCAAGCTCCAGCCAGCCTCTGAGTCTCATGTATCGGTGTCCTGCACTTCAAAATGGCAGCAGGGTTGCTTAAAATAAAGCTTGTTCAATGAGCTCTAGATAGAGCACCCTGCCACCATAGGCGACATGTAGAAGGGTATGGGGGGGCACGTGCCTCCCCTGGGACAGCGAGTGCTCCAGCTGGTAGGGGGGCACGGAGAGCACTAGTGTCACCCCTGAAATTGGCTCCACCCTCCAGACTTGGGGGGCACCAGTCACCCATGTCTGCCACCATTTTGAAGCATGGGGATGCTGATACACAGGCGCTCCAGGAGTGCTTTAATTAAAACGGCTGTCAGAGCTGCTGTGATTAAAGTGCCTCCTCCCTTCCCTACCCCTGGAGGACGTGTAAAAATGCCCTGTAATAACAGGTACTAACTGAATGCGCAGTAACTGGCACATGCCTTTTTAGTGACACTAATGTGCAATAGACTTTTTCTACTGGGCATCAGCACAGTAGCACAGCTTTTGCTCTGACATGCTAATACGCAATAGAATTTGTCTACTGCATATCTAGCATCTCGGATAGATGTGCCCAGTGAGATCTAAAATCAGTGTTTTCGTTGGTCCAAGGTTTTTTGTGCCTAGTGAAGTCCTTAATGCCAAGCCTGTCTTCTGAGATTATTGTGTAGGGTTTTTTTGAGGAGTGACATTGTGACGTCAGAAATGAAGTGGTTATTTTGTGAAAAATGTTGTGCTACTGGTTTGCAGGGTGTTTCTGTCCTTTATTTTTATGTGGGAGTCTCATGGTGATGATGGTTTAGTTTCACCCACAACATTTCTGTGAAGAAACATGGTCCATTGGATGAAGTATATCATATTGTGGTTAGGCATATATAGGATTTTTTTTGTGTGGATTGTTGGTGGTGTTGGAAGTGCATTTGCAGTTTTGCATTTGTTCTGGGAAGTCTCATAAGTTTGGTGAGGTTAGGAAGCAGTTTGAAAGCTAGGGATGGGTTTGGGAAGATTTCATCCAAGACATTAACTTTTTTGAGTGTAGGTTATAATTATTTGGTCTTTCTTACAATTTCTAGTATGGGATATCACATGACAACCTGGGATGTACAGCTGGGGGAAGCTGTACATTTTCTTTTTGTATTGTAGTAGGTTTGTGCAGGGTATGCAGGTGGCCTATGCAAAGTTGTGGTCTTTTCCCTTGGCAGAGTGTTCTTGTTGGATGGTAGTTATTTTTAGATTGGTGAGATGAGTATTGTAAAAGTTCTCCTTTGAGTTGCAATGTTACCAGTGGGCCTGGCTATAGACTATAGCTTTTCTGGTATGCTGAGCTATTTCTTGGTTGTGTAGATGTAAGTGCAGTGATCACTTGGGTTTTGGGATTTTTATTTTTTTCAGGGTGCCATTCTTGATGTTTATTATCATATATAGAAAGTATTTTGGAAATATGCAAATTAGTTGCAGTCTGCCAGGAATGCACAAAAATCCAATGCGGGTGCTGATGTTTTAGAACAGAACTGTCCAACTTTGGAGCAGTCAGAGATCCTGAGCCATGGGTTCCCTGGGCCCTGTGAGCAGCCCCATCCTGCAAGCACAGGTAGCAGAAGCCAGATGAGGGAACGGGAGCCTGGTAGCAGCAGCAGCCAGTGGTCCCCAGGCAGGATCCTGCAAGCTACAAATGAACCCTTCATGGGCCTCATACAGCCCATGGACTGCAGGTTGGACAGCCTGGTTTTAGAGCTATCAGTTACTTTCGATACTTTTGACTGTTGTGGGTTGCTGACATATTTGTAGACCCAGGCAAGGACAAGACAAGCTGCTTTTCAGTACATGTATTCTTTCTGTGCGGATAGGACTCAGAGGAAAGTATTAGCCAATCACTTGTTCTTACATTTAGGTTTTTCCCTGTGAGGTACATAAAGTTATATTCTGTTATCCACTCACTTCAGTGGGGGAGGGAGAAGGGAGGAGAGATATCAAGGGAGTTTGAGCTGCAGTGTCTTCTGTATGTAGATTACAGTCTGCTGTTTCATCCCACCCCAATCGTGCATGTGGTTGCTCAGCTACATTATTGTTCGTAAGAGCTGGCTGGGTCTCATCTCTTAAATGTGGTAATATTAATAGATTGGGGAAAACAAGTGCAGGAAACAGTAGAAGGGACTCTCTGCTTCTTTTGGTTGAGGCCATGTATCATAATTTGTTCACAGCCTAGTTGGCTTGCCTCTCAATCTCTGTTGTTAAATCCAACTTCCAAAACATCCTTGTTTTCCCAGTGTTAGGGAATCGGTTGCCATGGGAACCTTAAATTCTGATTTCTATGGCTTTTTGATGTTTAAGATTCTAATTTTTAGCATGGCATTAATTTTTGAAAATGTAATAGTTATATAAATAATTTATTTTTCAGTATTTGAACAGGGTTAATGATTGACATGGTAGAACTCTAATTTAGAATGAGGGTTTTTTTTGACTGGCACTGATGATTAAAGGAACACTGCAGAAGCTACTTCTGTATATATTTACTTAGTATAATTTGTAGGAATACATCCTGGTTGCTCAATTCATTCCAAATAACTCAATGGATTTTCTGACACCTTCCTTTGGAGTGACTGGTATTATTCCTGAGGGATGTGTAACTTGCATTCCTCAGGATTGCAACTCATTACAACTCATGGTTTGAGGGAGTGAAGAATGCAAACACAAATACAGAACTTTGCCTACGGTCTTTGTTGCAGAATGCAGTGGATAATGCAAAAAAATTAAGGATCCTGAATTTCTCAGAGAACAAAGCATCTTTTACAGTCTTGAGCAACTCAGGTTTTGGAAAGTGCACAGAATTCTGTCAGCCATAAACCAGACTGAAACTCTTTTACAAGTTAAAGAGAAGCTAAACTGTGACTCAAATCATTTTTCAGTATGTTGCTTAGCATATTAGCTATGAGATCCTTTTTCAGGTCATTGAGAGTCATATAGCTAAAATACTATATTGCACTTTGAAAATGTACAAGTTGAAGATATTCAAGGTTCTTTATAGGTTCAAAATGGGAATACTGAAAACCAACTATTTCAGTTCCCATTTTTTATGAAGCTGAAGAAAGATTTACCTCTTTAAGAAAAAAGAAAGAAAGAGAGATAAAATTGTAAGGTCAGTTAGAAAATGGCATGAATGCCTTTATATAATAATAGTTAGAATTTACAGAAAAATTATCCATAGCTCCACTAACACTTTTCAAAGAGGAATAACTATCACTGTTAAGAACAGAAAGTCACATTGTAAGTCAGTGGCAGTTTAGAAAATAGAGGCAAGGTCTCTTCAGTCCTATAACCAGTCTTTCACTCCTAGAGCCAATCTTTGAGATCAAGAAGGGAAAGCACAAAAGCACTAAGAAATTTTCAGGATATACCCGAAGACTCATGAAAATGGTATGTCAAATCTGTGATATAGCAGTTGGCTCAGCTAGATGATCTATTATACGCTCTTTCATTATTACAATTCAGTGGAAAGGAAACCACGGGTAGTAAACTTTGGATTCTGTTCCCCAGTTGTGTTAGGGGGCAATGTATTTCAGGAGAAGTCCAGTCAGACCAGCAGCTTTCCAATGATAAAGTGATACAGTAACTGTCTTTCATCAGTCCAGAAAACCAGTGCTGAAAACTAATCCAGAAAACTAACCAGAATTAAATGCCTTGATAAGTTATGGCCACATTCACAAAGGCATTTAGGTACTTAATTAGAATAACTAGAGTAAAAGTCCATTCTCAGTTTACTGACTTACTAACAATATAGATGTCTTTGTTACATGCCCTCGTACGTACCTTTGTGAAACTGACCCTTTCAAAACAATTCTTTTTGGACAGATAATGGCTCCGGAGGCCATTGTTGCCATTACGTGTGTGCTGTACAAATGTACATAAAAAAATTGTGCATTGTTAATGGGCCACTAATACATTTATAATAGATTAACGTATTCCATGTTGATTTTCTTTTTTTTTTTTTTCTTGTCTCTCAGCGCACCTTCTTCAAGTATCTTAACACTTTAGAGCACACAGCTGCATTCTCAGTCACTCTGGCTTGATGCAGTTGAACAGATTTCTGAAATGAAGATGCTACTGTTTTTATTTTTCTTTTGTGGCCAGCTCAGACCTGTCAGATTTATCACGCTTGTAATGATTTATCAGTTCCAGTGTCAGCAGTAGAGAAATTACCTCATGGGGGATATTCACTGCTCCACCTGGCACCTTTCCTGGATTGAGTAAATCATGCAGCATTTTAATAATTCCATGAATTTACTGTAGCAAATGCATCTTGTCTTGCTTATTTACTCTCACCTACCTTTCTTTTGTTCACCTAGATTTTCTCTGCTGGATGAAGCTTCTGAAAATAGATGAAAGTAGGAGCTTTGTTTCCAATATTTGCAATGTTCTCCAATCGGTCCCGGGTTAACCTAATTTAGAGTAAGCACTGTATGTTAATAAGAATCAAGTGACTTCTAGTTCAAAAGTCCACAAGGACACAGCGTAGACTCTAGACTCTATTCTGGACCAAAAGGTTATACTGTGAGAGTTGTTATAGTTCTGTGAAACTTAATGAGAAATAAGTGTTTCAAAATGTCTCATAATATTCACTGTTTTGGTTAGATTAAGTGGAGTGGCATGGGCACTTTGCTAATTTCTGCATAATAAAAATGCTTTGAGACAATATCATCTTCCAGTCTTTCCATCTGGTCTGTCATCACATGTTTACAGGATTGCCACTGACATTCAACCAATGAATCATATCATGAACCACCAGCTGAAAGATTATTTCAGAAAAAATGATTAGGTAAAAAGGAGCTTGAATAGTTTTTCTGAGCTGAAAGGCATGGCCATTAGTGATAGGATTTTTTTCTGGCCAATACAAATTATCTTTATTATTCTGGAGGCCCTAATAAAATTAAAATAAAAATACTTATTATTATTTATTTTTTATTTAGAAAGCAGGTAATATTTGAGAGAGAGTGAAACAGTATAATAGCTCATAAATTGAACTTCATTTTTTTTTTTTTTTTAACCTTTAAAGAGTGAAATTGAGAAAAATATTTTTTTCTGACAGACTAGCATGTGTTTAAACTGTAGAGAAAGTCATTTAAATGTAAAGGCAGTCACTACTAACTTTATACACTTTGCTGCAGTTCTGGGTATTTGATTTTAAAAAAACATTCAAAATGTTGACAAAATGACAATCTAAGGTGTTAAGCAGTTTTCTTCATTGGCATATTGATGTAGATTTGTTAGTCTATATATATTTAGTTGTAGGAACCACTTAATTTGGAAATGATGCTTAGATATATTTTAAAATGTGAGAGTAGATGAAGCCAGCAGGTGGTATTCTCCCTGCGAGGACTGCACCCAATAATTTGTTTTAATGAGTCATGTTATGATTTTAGAAAATTGAAATCTCTCACAACACATTGGCCCGAGTAACTCAGTTTTATGAATTTAAGCCACCTTTGTGGTGTGTTACATATGAATAGGTTAGTGTTACTTTGTTAACAAATTTGCAGAAAAAGAAAGGAATGACTAGAGATGAAACTGAGAATATGGTTGATTTAATAAACATTTTCTGTTAGCCTAAATAGGAAATGTAAAATAGAATAAATAAGGATAAAAGACTTGTGAATAATATTGTAGCTTTCCAGAAATATGCTAAAATAACATTGCTAACCCTCAGTGGTGGGTTTGTAAGTGTTTTTCAGAGACTTCATCTGCACCTTTGTAGAGAGCAAAAGGACTGAATTTACCCTTCAAATATTAAAGGGTCAAAGCTACAATCTGTTTAGGATGAATTATAACATTCTCTTATAGTTTGCTTGATGTACCAGGCACTTTATTTTCCAAACAAGCGTAGATTTTTCAGCACTTTATCACCATTGGAATCAATGACATATTTCTTACAGAAGAAGAATGTTTAATTTTAAAAACTGAATCATTATTATTTGTTAATGCATATCTAATACATTTTCACAAATGTAACTAATGTCAGTTTTACAGATACCAAAAGAACATATATAAATCTCCTGTTCCTATATTAACATACAAAGAGAGCAAATAGTAAAAAATGCTTTAGGATGGAAAGAAATTTTCAAAGACGGGATGAAAAGCCAAGAGGCAGCAAGAGTCAATCTTGGAGAAAATAAGCAGTTTTTAATTGTTTGGCCCACAGTCTGGAATTAGATGGAGAGTTTTACAGTGGTCTACTCTATAAATAAATTTTCATTTCAATCTATTCACATGTTCTGAACAATTACACAGAATGAAAAATCAAGGATCTCGCTGGAAAAAAAATGGGAGAGAATTTTTTTGTATATACTGCTGTAGATATATTATGCAATTTTCAACTACCTCTTATTACATAGTATTAAGAACTGATGTAGGTGGTGGGTGTCACAGGTGGGGTCCTGCAGGAGGGCTGTGATCTCCTCAAGGCCCCCTTCCCATGCCAAGTTGGCCCAAGGGCACCCTCAGATTCTCGCCCGCCACATCTTTGATGTTCCAATATATTAGGGAGGCTGCCTTTTACGCCCTCTTGGTCACTTTTAGCTGGTTATTCGGACCCCGTGGTTTCCCAGACTCCTCATGGGTCCCACTCTGCAATGGGTGCTTCAGGGCACCCTAGCCTTATGGGCTGTGCGTGGCTTCAACCACCCCTTTTACCACGCCCCAAGCCTCGCAGCTGGAATAGACGTTGTTCGGTCTCTATCTCTCTGTTTCCATGCCCTTCTCTCAGGGGCTCTTCTCAGTAATGCTGCCACCTCTCGGGGGCTCTTCTCAGTAATGCTGCCCCCTTCTCCGGGGCTGGCCATGCCCGCACTGGGGCTTCTCAACTGCCCCTCTCTTGGGGCTGGGGTCTGTGCACCCTGAATGCTGCGCCCTTGCTGGCGCTGGGGCTCTCACACTACCGTGAGTTCCCTATGAGGCCTCCTCCAACCCCTAATAGCCTCACCCAAACCACCGGTGTAACAAACAGTAACACAAACTCAAGCCTCTTGGCTATAACGTAAACATAAGCTGTCCAGCTATAATCACGCTTTGCCTACCAGGGTTCTTCATCCCACAGCCATGTCACATGCTGCTCCTTCAGCAGGCTTCTCCTCTCTTCTGCAGCAGAGAGCTCCTTCCTCCTGGGCTGCTGGCAGGGAACTGCCTCTGGCCTCAGCTCCTAGATCTTAAGGGCCAGGCCCTGCCCCTTACAGTCAGCTGACCTCCTGGTTGCCCCAGCAACCCACAGCTGGGCTCCTTATTCCCAGCTAGGGCTTCTTCCCCGGCAGTTTCCCCTCTTTAGGAGCAGGGCACCTAAGTGCCCTGCGACAGTGGGATTTTAAAAAATCCCTTTTCTCACCAACCACCTCTATCCTTAACACTTAGCCCCTTCCATTCCAGAACCAGTACAACAGCCGTTCCCATTAAGAGTGGTTGTGACCCTGAATGGGGTCATAAAACTTGTAAGCAGTGTCACAAGTCAGATGAAACTCCAATTGCAAAAGTGGGGGTTACAACTAAAAGTGCAATGAGAAGTGGGATCATGAGCCCAATAACGGGGTCACTGGTGGAAGAGTTCAGGAACTGATGAAGTAAAAGCTGAGAAAAAGAGTTCTAAGAGCATTCCTGACCGAGCACTGTCATACCAAAGTGGGAAATGAGTTTTCAAAGCCATTGGCACTTCTTACCAAAAATATCCTGCTCCCAACCCATCTCATTTACATAAAAAGGAGCAAAATGGGCCAGGATTTATGCATTTACAGGGATTATTTGTATCGTTCCTGTTGTGGTTGCCTTGTTGTATTTTGCCTTTTTCTGAAAAACTGGCAGGAATAGAGTGCAACATTCAGGTGAGGCAGAACTGGTTAAATAGGACCAATGTCTCCATGTTTGAAGAAAAGAGGGCTTTGGACTAGTTGCCCTTTGCTTTGTTGTTGTTGTTTTATGGCACCCAGAAATGCATGAGGCTTTTCACAGAAAGCAAAAAAAGACACAGTTCCTTTCCAGGAGAGTTTGATATCTTTATTTTAGGCAGGCAACAGCAACTGGGAATGACAAATACCAGGAAACAGAGGGGGCAGATTATGTCTAGGATCACAGGAGTACTCATAGATGTTTATTCAATTCAAGCATGTGCGCAATCAGGATGGTTTGATCAATTGCTTTGTTTTTTTAATCTGTATAAAAATAAGGTAAAGATATGAGAGCATGGAGAGATGTGATATTGTTTTGGGTCTCCAAGTCATCTTTATGTAGTCTGGCTTGTACAGGTTTAAACAGTCCTTGAAAAATTAGATGTTTTAGGTGAGTATACTAGCTTGTTCCCTAGGTTTCTGTCACAGTTGTCATCCAAAAGACAAAAGAGCAAACCATAGTCCTCACTGTGCATTTTCAGGTAGCATCTATCATGTAAATTAATCTGAGGGTTCATCTACACAGAGACACTGAGGGAAATTAATGCAAATGAACTAACAGTAGATTCGTAGTTAAACTGCATTAAACCCCTGTTTAGATACTCTCATTCAAGGTGGCCTTAATTTGATTTAGCGTAATTCATTTTGGAAGTGAAGTAAGTTAAATTGCACTAAGGCTATTTAATTCTGAATAATAGTATCCATCCAAGGGGTTAATACTGTTTAATCCACAAGAAAATTAATTTGAATGAATTTACTGGAATGCTTCTAAGTGACTCCTTCAGACTCCTTTCACACACAGTTGCTGGATGATGATTCCAATATACAAATGTTCATTCTAGCAGTGGAAAATTTCCACTGCTGGAAATGATTCTGGGAGAAGGAGCAGTACAGATGTTCAGTTTCAAATCTCCCCCGCCCCCTTCCTCCTTTCCTTGTACCTTTCTGAGACTGGCATGATCCCAATCTGGGGAAAGTGTGGGCTGCTTCATTCATCCCATTCCAGTGGGGGCAGGAGAAGTGGGGCAAAGCCCCCTGCTTGCTTCTCACACCAGCGACTCTGGTGTGAGGAGCAGGCAGGTGCTTTGTCCCACTACTACAGAGGGAGCCTCCTCAAGCCCTGTTCCTAGCCCCACTGATTTTTAAATCACTACCCCCACTAGCCAGCTGTCATGGCACAGGCAAAGCAATGCTAGAAGGAGCCAGCGGAGTCCCCCTGCCTTGCCCTCTTCCTCTGGC
>NW_005842247.1:1090135-1120830 GCF_000455745.1 Alligator sinensis
CTGCTCATCCCGTCCCCTTCCAAATCAAAGCATGGGATCAACCTTTACCTGATTGGAGTTGGCTTATTTTTCTCTCAGAACTGCCATTTTGGGATGGGAGAGAGTGCTTGAATATTTCTACATTTGTCCACTTTCGGTTTCTTCTGGGAGAACAGCGATTCTCTTGGTAGAAACTGAATGACTATGTGGCCTGAGATAGCAAATCTATCCTTTGCCCACATTTTAATGTCCATACTCTGAATCTGGAAATGGGAGTGCTATATATTTACAAGCTCTTTAACTAAAACATTTCTAGGAAGACATGGACTCAGTTTGAGACTATTGAACTGATTGCATATATTCCCAGTTGTAGTTCTCTTGTTAGAAGCATAAATATTTTCTGTTGAGAGTGAAGAAGACAGACAAGGCAGGTCCCAGAAAGACAAAGGAAGGAATGGAAGACCAAGATAATGTTGTCCTGCTGCCTGTAGATATCTATGCTGAAATAAAATGCTTTTAGTTTTTGTCTTTTACATTACCCAGAAATTGTATCGTTGCTTCCATTCAATGAAATACAATAAAACAGAACTCCAGCTTGGAGTTTATCACTGACTGCCAATAGAACATTCTGTGATAGTTTTACAGCCTCCCAAATGTAAACTGCCATTGGATGTACTCCTGGAGCTTTTCTAAAAGGCCACTTGTCTAAAATCTCTCATTTGCATCTTGCAATATAGTGAAAATGTTGTTTTCAGAAAGGTGGCTTTTTAGTTTTTAAAATTCAGACAAATGATATTCTAAAAATATGTGCTCAGAGCTTCTTGTGGTTGAAATACTTGACACTAATGAAAAATGACACAAATGTGGAATCAACTATCCAGATAGATTAGAAGTGAAAAATATAATTCATAGGATCATAGGAAAGTAAGCCTGGAAGGGACGTCATAAGGTCATCCAGCTTAGCCCCCTGCTTAAGGCAGGCCCATCCCTGACTAAACCATTCCAGCAAGTGTCTGTCCAACCTGCTTTTGAAAATTTTCAGGGATGAAGATTCCACAACTTCTATAGAAACCTGTTCTATAGAACAGCCTGCAGCATGTTAGACTGCAGAGTGGGCAGAGCTATGCCTCATCATGAGAGAGTTCCTCCTAATTGCCAACCTAAGTTTCCTCTGCTGCACCTTGAGATCATTGTTCCAAGTCTGGACCCCTGCAACCACGGAGAAAAAGCCCATCTCCATCCTCTCTATAATCACCCTTCAGGCATTTGAAGACAGTTATCAAATCCCCCTCAGTCTTCTCTTCTGCAGACTAAATAACACTAGCTCTTTCAGCCTTTTCCTCATAAGTCATGCTTCCCAGACTTCCAATCATTTTGGTTGCTCTCTGCTGGACTCTTTCCAATCTGTCCACTGAGAAACAGTTGAAGTAGGAAATTGAGTCGTATAGTGGAAAAAAAAGCAGAGGCATATACTGAGATTATACACTTCAGTGATGGTCAAATCCCACTTGAAGTTCTCATTCAGCCTTCTTTGCCTCTTTTAAATAGCTAAGTTTAGATCTGTCCTTAAAGTTCATTCTTTTGAATTATAAGAATGGATTTATTTTTCCTGACTGATATTTTGTTTGGGTTTTTGTGATATGGAAGCTAGAAATGAAGTGGATAAAATTATAAACAAAGTAGGTGCCACTTCAGACTATTTGGCTGCTTACAAATGTTAAAAAAACCAAACAGGTCATTCTTTACTGGAAGAAGCGGTGCATTAGTTTGACCCAGCTTGCCTAATGTCTGTATAGATTGGACACTTCAGTGGGACTTTTTGGTGCTTTTATCTAATAGCTGGCTCAATCAGCTATTAGATGAAAGTGCCCAAAAAAGTCATACTAAAGCACTTGATCTATACAGACATTGGGCAAGCTGGGTCCAACTAAAATGATGCCTCTTTTGGGCATGTGCTGGGCTTGATGTGGGAGCACACCAAGTTTACAGTAAAGCAACTTTTTTGTTTTTGTTTTTGTTTTTTAATGTTTGTAAGCAGCCTACCTTTCTAATGGGACATAACCCCAGAACTTGAGGCTGTCCTAGAAAACAGGATGAACTGGCTCTCCTTCTGGCAGACAAAGAATTTGACCTCAATGGGCTGACGGAGACCTGGTGGGACAATACATACAATTGGGCAGTAGATATTGAGGGCTATAGGCACTACAGAAAGGATCGGGTAGGGAAGAAGGGTGGAGGGGTAGCCCTCTATGTGAAAGAGTGATATCCATCCCTGCAAGTTATGTTTGACTGTAGAGAGAGGCCCCTTGAGACCCTTTGGGTCAAGATACAAGGGGCTTAGGAGAAGGGGACCTGATGGTGGGAATCTACTATAGGCCTCCCTATCAAGAAGAGGAAAGTGGCCAGGCATTCTCGAGGGAACTGAACGAGGCAGCCAGCACTAAAGACTTGACAGTCATGGGTAACTTCAGCTACCCTGACATCTGTTGGGAAGACCATTCAAGCAGCTCCAGTAGATCAACCAACTTCTTAGCAGCTATACATGATCTGTTCTTGACACAGGCTGTGGAGGAACCAACTAGAGGTAAAGCCACTCTAGACTTGTTGCTGACCAAAGGGAAAGACATGGTAGGTGACCTGAAGATTGGAGGTACTCTGGGTGACAGTGATCACGATTTGATCAGATTTCCCATCCACTAAAAGGCTGGCAATTCTGCCAGCAGAACAGAAGTCCTAGACTTGAGAAGGGCAGACTTTGGTAAACTCAGAAGTCTAGTTAGAAAGGCCCTTCGCAACCAATGACTGGACAATTTGGGAGTCCAGGAACTGTGGTCTTTCCTTAAGGAGGCAATTTTCACTACTCAAAAAGATGCCATCCCCACACGGTCAAAAAGAGGGAAGGGACCAAGAGACCCTCTTGGCTCAACAGGGACATTAGAGAACTTCTCAAAAAGAAAAAAGAAATGCATGTGAAATGGAAAAATGGTGCTGCATCCAGAGAGGCATACACACATACCACCTGGATCTGCATGATTGGCCTGGATGAGACAAGGAAAGACAAGGCATACATAGCGATCAAGCAGCAGCACCTGGGTCCCTGCACTGCAATAGTGAGGCACCCCCTGCTTCCCAGCAGCAGCAAGGGTGGTGGTATGGAGTTGTGTCCCCTGCTGCTGCTAGACAGGCAGGAGGTGCCTCACCACTGCAATTAAAAGACAACAAAAGATCCTTCTATAGGTACACAGCGAGCAAGAAAAGATCAAGCTCCGCTGTTGGACCCCTACTGAATATGGAGGGGCAGCCCACAGTTGATCCCCACAAATAGGCAGAGCTCCTAAATACTTACTTTGCATCAGTATTCTTGAAATCAGACAGGAACTTGTCAGCTGTCCAGAGGCCCAGAAAATATGAGGAAGACAGCAGTCCACATAAAATCAGTCCCAAACAGGTGAAAATACTCTTAGAATATTTGGACATTTTTAAGTCTGCTGGGCCAGATGACCTGCATCCAAGAGTCCTGAAAGAACTGGCCAGTTCCTGGACTCTGGCAAGGCTGTTCAAAGAGTTGTGAAACTCAGGAGTGGTCCCGTATGACTGGAAGAGGGCTAACATGATACCTATGTTTAAGAAAGGGAAGAGGGACAATCCTGCCAACTGTAGACTGGTCAGTCTGACTTTGGTCCTGGAAAAAATCTTTGAAAAAATTTTCAAGGAGGCCATCAACCGCAAGCTCATATTTGGTGGGCTATTAAGAAACAACCAGCATGGCTTTGTCGAGGGGAGGTCATGCCTAACAAACCCGGTGTCCTTCTATGACCAGGTAACTAACCAGCTGGATATGGAACATGCAGTTGACATCATCTATCTAGACTTTAGCAAGGCCTTTGATACTGTGGACCAGGTGATTCTCTCAATTAAGTTGGAGAGTATGGGACTAGACCGGTCTACAGTGAAGTGGGTTGGCAACTGGCTCAGAGGCCAATCCCAGCAAGCTGTAATTGATGGGATGGCCTCATCTTGGAGGGCCATCTCGAGTGGTGTCCCCCAGGGATCGATCCTTGGGCCCATGCTCTTTAACATCTTTATCAATGACTTGGATGAGGGAGTGAAAAGTATAATGATTAAGTCTGTGGATGACATCAAGCTGTGGGGATATGCGGACATATCTGAGGAGAGGGTAAGGATCCAAAATGACCTTGACAGGCTCAGTGCAATCAGATGAGGTTCAATCAGTACAAGTGTGGGGTCCTCCATCTGGGTGGGAAGAACCCTCATCATCACTATATGGTAAGTTGTGATCCACTGGCTGACCCGGCATCTGAAAGGGACCTGGGGGTGACAGTCAACCAGAGGATGGATATGAGCCATCAGTGCGATGAAGTCGCCAGCAGGGCAAATAGAACTCTGGCCTGCATCAGCCGATACATTGCCAGTAGATCCAGAGAGGTGCTCCTCCCCCTCTATTTGGCATTGGTGAGGCCACAGCTGGAGTACTGTATCCAGTTCTGGGCACCGTACTTCAAGAAGGATGTGGAAAAGGTCAGAAGGGTACAGAGAAGGGCCACTCATTTGATCAGGGACCTGGAGGATAGACCCTATGAGGAGAGACTCCAGGAATTGGGTTTGTTCAGTCTGAGTAAGAGAAGACTGAGAGGTGACTTGATAGCTGCCTACAAGTATCTCAGCAGCGAACACCAAGATCTAGGGGAGCAACTCTTCAGAAAGACACCTCTTGGGAGAACAAGGTCCAATGAGCACAAGCTAGTTAAGGGAAAATTTAGGCCGGACATAAGGAAAAACTTCTTTTTTGTAAGGGTATCTAGAATCTGAAACACACTCCCAGCAGAGGTGGTGCAGTTGCCATCCCTGGAAGTGTTCAAGAGGAGGCTGGACAAGCACCTCGTTGAGCTCGTTTGAGCAGGAGACTAGATTTGATGATCTTACAGGTCCCCTCTGGTCCTACTATTCTATCATTCTATTCTAAAATCTGGCGTGGCTGGTCAGTTTGTAGTTCAGGTTCCTTCTGTATTCTCCTTCAGATTGACTCCTTCACTTTTAAAATGATGCCCTCTCAGAACAGACAGGTAGAGACCTTTTTTGTTAAGTAACTTAATTGCGTGAAATGCCTGGACCTAGCTCAGCCTAAAACATGCTGTCTAGGGGCAGCTTTAAAAAAAGCATTAAAGGATTGCACTGGCAAAGATTTATTATCAGCATGAACATGTTTCGATTGGACTCAACGTATTTTTCCAGCCATCTAGCATGTACTCAAATTTAAATGCATGTCAGCCACAGCTCTAAATATAGCTACTAACGTTATTGTTAGCATAAGCATTGCTAGTATGTATAAAACCAGTATTCTTTCTGTTACACTGAAAACCTTTGACTAATTTATGAAATTTTGTACTTTTGAGGGAATTCTGATATGAGGAACAGGGATCCAGGTTTTCCATTTATCATGGAAAAGCACAGTAAAATGTGGATTTTCTCATTTTAAGGAGAAAAATGTGGATTTTCTCTTTTTAAAATGAAAAATTCAGATTTTCTCCTTTAATGTGCACTTCTGGGGCGGGTATGGGGTGGGGTGTGCCCCCAGATTTGTGCTCAGGGTGGTGATGGCAGCTGCTGTGGCCTGAGTGAAGTGCAAAGCCCATCTCCTGCTTCCCCACTGGTGGCACAGATGGAGCAGAGCCTGTGCGGCAGTGGGGCGGGGGGGGGGGGGGAGGATGTGGGCTTCCCACTGTGAGCTTGGGGCTCTCCACCCTGCTGCCCTCCCCCTGGGGGCCCTCCCCCCGGGCTCTGCACCAGCCACAGCAGCCACCACCTCCCCAGAGCAGCAGCTGGGGCTCAGGTGCTGCTGGGGAGGGGTGGGGGCATGAGGAGGCTGTGAACCTGGGTCCCTGGCCCCATAGCCCTCCCCCCGGGCTCTGCACCAGCCACAGCAGCCACCACCTCCCCAGAGCAGCAGCTGGGGCTCAGGTGCTGCTGGGGAGGGGTGGGGGCATGAGGAGGCTGTGAACCTGGGTCCCTGGCCCCATAGCCCTGGCAGCAGCCTTCCAGCAATGCTCTGTACTGCCACTCTGATTCTGCCCACTAGGCTGTGGAGGCCTCTGGGTGGGAGGGCAGCAGGGCAGGGTGCCCCGAACCTGTAGCCACTATCCCACATCTCCCCCCCTCCTCCCCCCGGGCTCTGCACCAGCCACAGCAGCCACCACCTCCCCAGAGCAGCAGCTGGGGCTCAGGTGCTGCTGGGGAGGGGTGGGGGCATGAGGAGGCTGTGAACCTGGGTCCCTGGCCCCATAGCCCTGGCAGCAGGGGTCCTCTCCACCAGAGCTGGGCCAGGGTGTTGTGACTGGGGAGTGAGGGGCACCTGCAGGGCAGAGGGCACTGTGTGAAGGGCACTGGCAGGGCCAGGGTGCTGTGGTTTCAGAGTGAGGGGCACCAGTAGGACCAGGGGGCTGTGGGTTGGGAGTGAGGGGTACCAGCAGGGCTGGGGTGTGTGACATGGGAGTGAGGGGCAATGACATGGGCATGGCACTGGCATATCAGGGCTTCTCACCAACACAAAGCAGTGGGCAGGGGACATCCACAGCTTGACTTGCATCCTGATCAGCGAAGGGGTCAGGGGAGCTCTGATTTTCCATGATAAAAAAACCCAAATCAAACACCAAAATTTATAGGTATTTAGAATTTGTTTTATTATAGTGATTGAGGCACCGGTAGGCTTTCTAATTGCTTTAAAATTGTAAATATATCAATAAAACATTGTGTTCAGCTGATACCTATATATATAATGCGTTTCATTTTAATCACAGAAAAACATGGATTTGGGGTTTTTTAATCAGGAAATTTGCAATTTTTAAACAGAGAAAACCGGGAACCCTGGGATGAGTCGCATGGTTTCTGACAAGACAGTTTAGGAAACATGTAAAGTGCTATTTTACAAGTTAAAAGTATGGATTAAATATAGATCTGTTGTTCAACAAATAGATCTGTCTTGTATAAAACAATTCATACATTGTCATATTGGCCAGAGCGAATGTGTTGTGAATTTTTGTTTTTGTGGTTTCCTTCTAGCTATTTCACTGTTTTTGCCTGATATGTGTTAAATTGTATGGAATTCTGGACTGCTTCACTTTACAGCACTGAATTAAGACTAGGTCATTTAGAGCGTGGCTGTGCTCTCAAAATTGCCAGTACAAATCCCATAGCATGTGTTTATGTTGCCTGATAGCCAGATTCTGCCCAGCCATCCTGTGGGAGTGCAGTAGGAGAAGAACAGGAAAGCTATTTGCATAGCAGGGGTATGCTGGAGCTACTACTCGTTTCATTCCTTTTGATGTAGCCTCATGATCATGCAAGCTACGCAAAACCGGATGGGGAAGAGATTGGTTGTATTCTCTCTTTTATGAACAGACACAGGTCTCTGGATAGCTAAAGGAAGTAATAAACTGTGCCATAAAAGAAGATGTAACACTGGACACAAGTGTTTTCAAGAATTTCCATATGTATTGCCTGTGCTCAGTTGTCAAGAACATGAACATAATTCAGAGAAAAGCTGCTCTGTTGGAAAAACTGCTGCTGGTGGTGGGGGGGGCAGGAGGAGCGGGTTCACTTAACTTCTGTGGAGCTCCAATCCTGCATTGACATAATCTGGCCTCTGCTGTGGCTCAGCTGTTCAAATATAGTAAACGTAAGGATCAGGGCATAAGTGTGCTTTTTTAAATATAGTTTTGGTCTCAAGCATGCAATAAGCAAATTGTCTTTTAAACCTGATATCTTGTTTGGTACAAAACTTTTCTTAACTTAGGTTTAATCAATGTCCTCTGTTTCTTTGAACAAACAGAAGTCCACAGCTTCATATACAATTTGACCACAAAGCAAAATCATTGTTTCATCTCCACAAGGAATATACATCACTACCTGCCTTTATGAAAGATGATGACTGGAGGCTAAATTTAAGCTGAGGGACTTTATCTATAAATAATTATTTATTCAGCTATATAGGGCTCTTTTTTGAACTTTTAAATTATTTTTCAAAGGGTTACTTCCTTTTTACCCAGGTTGTGCTTTAATTATAAAAACAAATGCATACAGTGAGCACACCAAAGAACCCAATGCTAATGTGATTAAAATGCAAACTGCAAGCTATGTACCAGAGAATGGTGTTTTTCAGCAGGGGTAGGTTGTGGACAGGTAGTACTATACTTTGATGGGCTGGTCAAACTTTTAGCATGTCAGTAAATGAAGGAATCAAACCTCAGGTGGAGCTCCCAAACTTAGACAGTCTTACTTATAACTCACAGTACTTTGTTGTATGGGGAGTCCTATTGACTTCAATGACATTGTTTGTGTGAGTAAAGGTATCATTAATGTTGATGTCACATGTAGCAGAAGTTTCTCACTGGTACTCTCGGTACTGGCAGTAATTTATATTGGCGGAAGGCAGGATAGATATATTCCTTATAGACTAACTAATAAGATGCATATAAAGCACAAGCTTTTGTGAACTTGAGTTCACTTGATCAGATACTAAGGATCTGGAGCAAAGAGTCCTACAATTACAATACAACCACAAAACTAGTCATTTGAATAAAAAAAGCCAGACTCAGACCTTGTGCTGACCTGCTACAATACTAACCCCAGGACCAGGACAACAGAATTCCTCTGATGGTCTCCTACAGCCCCCAGCTTGAACACTGTAAATTCATTATTAATAATCTCCAACCCTTCCTGGAAAAAGATGACCATCTCAAGGTAGTCATGGGAATTAAACCTGTCCTGACAGCCCCCACCAACCTCAAACAATCTCTCTCAAACACCTAACTAACTCATTCCCATCCTCACCAAGGCACCAGGCTTTGCTATGAACCTAAATACCTGCTATACCCCCATATCAATACAGACCACATCACTGAACTGAAAATACAACATCCTTGCAAGTCATTCACCTGCAAGTCTACCAGAGTTATATATGTCATCTCCTGCTTAAAATGCCCATGTGCTATCTACATCAAACCGACAGGGCAGTCTCTGCATATACAAATGAATGAACCCCAATCTGACATTGGCTGAAGAAAGACACAAACACCTGTGTCAGAATTCTTTAACCTCTCTGGATGTTCCATTGCTGACCTCAGGATTACTGTTCCCAGATACGAAAATTTTAAAAAATACAGTTTAAACAGGAAATTGCAAACAAGAAATCACCCACAAACTGGACTGTCTTAAGTATGGTTTAAACAGGGACTATGGATTCTTATCCCATTACCTGCTTTAGCTTTCATGACCCCTTTGTTCCTATGAGTTCTTTTCTTGTATACCTGCCCCAGGATTCTCCCTCCCCACTTCCTTTCCCTCCTTCCTCCCACTTTTGTACTCATATTACTCATTCCACTTTACAGGGGTGTAGGTTGTAGCCGTGTTGGTCTAAGGACATAGGCAGACAAGGTTCTTTGGGTAAATCTGATATATTTTATTAGACCAACTTAAATAGTTGGGAAAAAAAATTAAGCAAGCTTTCAGGTTTAGAAACCCTTCATCAGGCTGAGGAAGTTTCTGCAGCTGGTGTGTGCTCTACATCTTCACTGAGTGCCTATCTTGTATGCATACCAGCCCAGCCTCTGGCTTCTTTACTTTTCATTCCATCCAGGAAGAGCACACACCAACTGCAGAGACTTCCTCAGCCTGACGAAGGGTTTTTAAACCCGAAAGCTTGCTTAAAATTTTTTTCCCCCAACTACTTAAGTTGGTCTAATAAAGGATATCAGATTCACCCAAAGAACCTTGTCTGCCTCACTCTGCTTTATACACTGCTCTATCCTGTCATTTCCAGCATCTGATGAAGTGAACTTGAGTTCATGGAAACTTCTGTTCTATATATATCATACTTTAATAGTCTGTACGGTGCAAATATACCCTACCTACTGCCTGACTTCTGATTAACACAGCTACCTCCCTTCCTCCATGTATATTATCACAGGGTCAATGTGCTGGCTGCCCTGAGTATATGGACATGGGCTATGTTGTGGAGATAGCCTGGGATGAAACTATAATTTGTTAGCAAAGCATTGGGGAGGCCAGTTAGAACAGCCTGCAGCATGTTAGACTGCAGAGTGGGCAGAGCTATGCCCAGTCACCCATCTCAGCCACTGCAAACAGCTGACAAATGCAAAGCAAATCTGCAGGAAGCATATGCTTGCACCTGTAGAATACGTGCAGAATATATCACTGGCAAGTCCCCCTGGTGCCTTTATACCTGCTCAAGCACTTTATAGGCATAATACCACAGGGGATCTCAGCATGACTGTTGGGTGCTCCTCCCTTGCCCTCTCCAAGCATGGATTAGTTTTGTAGAGTGTTAATACACCCTATAGAATTAATGTGGGTATATTTAAATCTGCAGCCTTCTCATTCATTGGAACCTGATAATCAGGATTCAGGATGGGGCTGTTCAGAATCTGACTGCTCTGAGCAGCTGCAACCCCTTATGCATATGGGTGCATTACATTAGCCTGTTTACCTACATTTACAGCCTGATTGCACAAGGCAAGGGACAGTCAAGTGATTTATGTAACTGAAAGTCACACCGTGAGCCAGGTAGGCTGAACTGCATTCTAGGACCTTCTGGAGCCACATCCAAAAAAGTATTAATTGGGCTCCTAGTTCTTGTGCTCTTGTATCATGCAGCTTCCTTGAATAAATAAAATAAAGTCACCGTTGGTTCTGTCTATTCTGATAAATAACACTAAAAGTACTTGAAAGTGAACCTGTGCTGGGAATGGAAATGTTAATATAATGCAGGAGATGACTTGTCTTTGTTTTTGTGTTGTAGTAACATACTAGTTATATTTTTAAATTGACTTGTTCTGAGATTTTAGGTTGCTAAATATTGATATCTACATAGATATTTACATAATTTCAAAGCCACTAAGCCCCTGTATTTCTGCTCCTGGAAGAATGTCACTGCTTTGAATCTTGCACACAATTTAAGAAATCAAACAAGATCGAAGAAGTCTTGCTAATGAGTCACTAGACACAAAGGTAGTTAAGATCAAAAAAGGCTGCTTCATCCTCAACTTTCCTGCCTTACAAATAGCTCTCTCTTTGATGTTGGCTGTATGGATGTGTAAATTATTCAAACCAACAAACACATTTGATATTGTTCATGCAAGAAGTAGAAAATAAAACCTGAGCTAGATCACTTTTTAGGCAAGGGGGAAAAAAACAAAAATAATAGTGTGTATAGTAATGGTGAAATTGTGCTGGTGCTTGGGAGACATGGTTTGTATTTTGGATTTTATACATCTGAATTATGGTGGCCATCTTTCAAGTCTCCATAACAGTAAATATAAATATTGCCTTTGAAATCCTTTGAGGAAGTACCAGTAGTATTTTTTTTAAAAGAAAATGCTGTTTATGTTAAGCAGAAGAGTGGCAGAAGATACCAAAGAAATACACTATAGTAAGTTTATCCCATTAAAAATCAGTGGCAAAACCCTTTTTTAATTCAGTGGACTCATATTTCACAGCCTGATTGCAGAAGGCAAGGGACACATAGATTGGGGTTTTGTTTGCTCACAGAGCGCATTGATTTGGAATAGCATTTCTGCATGTACTAAAGGTATAGTTATGGGAAACACAAAGAGCACAGTTCTTAAGGAAAGGCAGTTATTTGGGTGGCAACAGCTGGAAGTCGTTTAAGAATGTGGAACCCTGCACTATTTTTTGTGTCAAAACACATAGTATTAGCAATGACCTATATAGCCAAACTAATTAGCAATGACAAGGGGAAAAGGAGGAGTAACAAAGGAAGGATATGGCATGAATGTGTCAGTGTCCTCTTTTAATGGGAAATATTTCAAGACTTTTTTTCCTGTTCTTTTACCTACTAGAGAACCATTAAGTATTAGAACATGAATGTACCAGGCAAAGATCAGATTCTCCTTTACTGAGAGTCTTGCCTTCCAGAGACACAGGTGCTTACAGTAGCATCCAAAACAACAGAGATGGGCCTTGTAGGCAAGGAGGGTCTGACATGTTACTGGGATACTGGGCACATCTACACGTGTACCCAACTGTGCAATTGTTACTGCACAGTCATTTAGTACTTGCTGTAGTAACTGTCACAACCCAAAGGGTGTGATTTTTGTTTTTGTGTGCTTCGGCACTGCTAAATTGTTCCCGCTAAATTACAGCTTCTTTGCACGGTGGAGTTCTCTGCTGCAAAAGAGAACCCCGGTGCAAGGGAGAATTTCCTGCCAATTTGAACCTTTCTTTGCAGGGTGCATTTCTTTGTTGCAGCACAGAAATGCTCGTTGCAAAGAGTTCCCGCCATTTGTATGCTAATTTGAGCCCCATTATTGGCCAGTTCTAAATTATTCACACGTGGCGGCTAGTGATTGGCTTGCTAGCCGTATAAAAGGCTTGAGTGGTTTCCGCCCAAGTTGGAGGACTCCACGAATACCGGGAGGAGGAGACTTCACGCTGTGTGAAGATCTCTAAGCGCTGCGGATCCCTACGGACCCAACGCATTTCAAGCAGGCAACAGAGGTCTGATCAGCCTCTAGCCTCTCCCCGTTGCCGATAGATTCCTAGATGTATCCCTCCCTGCGCACAATAGAACCGGACCCACGAAGCCTAGCAAACTTCGTGTGGATGAGTGAGCAGAAGGACCCACGGAGCCTAGCAAACTTTGTGTGAGTTTATTCAGAGCTCTTTCGGACGAGTACTTTCTTCGGTTGACACGACGGGCTCGCGTGTTTAGAGCCCTCAGCCGGATTGGGCTAGAGTTCACGAGTTTAGAACTCTTGTCCGCCTCTCTTCTTTCCTGTCTGTAACCGCAACTCAAGCAAGTTTTCCAGCCTACACCACTGCCATCTCGGTGTAAGTAAACAATCTTTAAAACTACCACTAAGCGTTTGTGCCTAATTCCAGCTTGTCGCCCTCCCTCTCTGATCCAGCGTGCCCGGGCTGCTGGCCACAGCCCGCGTGCAGCACGAAAAAGGGCTCGGGTCGCTCCCGGCCCGCACAGTAACCACCATTACTGTGCAGTCCCAGTGGTTCACAGGTCACTTCTGACCCTACTGCACAGTAGCAACGAACTACTGTGCAGTAGGGTTGGGGTCACAGTTCATGTCCACCAACACTGCCTTGCCATAGTGACAAGCTATGTCGCTGTAGCTCGTCTCGTGTAGATGCGCCCACTGGGATACTTTCTTAACAGCTCTCTTTTCTGTAGGATATGGAAATGAGCCTAAGGATTAGGTCCCATCCAGAAATACAGCGTGCATTGGTCCAAAATAAGTAGGATTGCACTGGTCTCACACATGACGGTTACAGACCATTTCATTTCAAGAAGAATGTGGAAATACTAGCAAGAACTTAAAAGAGGTCATAAGAATGTTCTAGGAGCTGAAAAAATTACTCTTAGCGTCTGAGATTTCAGGAGCTCAATTCATTTAGCTTACAGGAGAGAAGATTTTGAAGTGACTTGATCATTGTGTATAGGTACAGACATAACTAGATCCAATGTCTGGAAGTCAAATTCAGTCCTGAAATAAGGTGCAGTTTCCCAGGTGTAAATACAATAAAACAGTAGAATATCTTCAAGGGAGGTGGTGAATTCAGCATTGCTTGGCATCTTGAAAATGAAATTAGTTATTTGTTAACAAATACGCTTAATTCATCTCCTAGGAAAAATTCTGTAGCCGGTGAATTCAGAGGTCAGGCTGGATGGTCACTGTAGTCCTTCCTGGCATTGGCCTCCATGAGTTAATGAGTTCCCATTTATTCTATTTCTTCCTGCACCTTGGGGAGAACAGGATTGCTTGTATTGCTCTCAAACACCTATAACACTTATAGCATTACATTAAGACAATGAATATAATCAAATCTTATACTTATATAAGTATATAAGGGGTGTACATCAGGATCTGTGGGAACACCTGTTCACCACAACGTCCCATGGGATGACAAGGTCAAATGGTCACAAACTCCTCCAAGACTGTTTCAGGCTGGACATAAGAAAGAACTTCTTTACTGTCCAAGCCCCCAAGGCCTGGAAAAGACTGCCGCCAGAGGTGGTGCAAGCACTTACTCTGGACTCCTTTAAGAGTCAATTGGACATTTATCTTGCTGGGATCCTTTGACCCCAGCTGACTTCCTGCCCCTGGGGCAGGGGGCTGGACTTGATGATCTTCTGAGGTCCCTTCCAGCCTTAATGTCTATGAAATCTATGAAATCTCATGCTTCAAGCTTCAGCCAGGTGCCTGCAAGGGTCAGGAACTTTTTTCCCCTGCTGCATGATTGACTGTGTACACAGGCAGTTCTCAACTTAAGGCATTTGAAGTTGCAATGAACGGCACTTACAACGTTTATAAATTGACCCCCTCTTTTGACTTTCTGACTTCAGTTTTAACTTTACAACACTTGATCCAATGTGACACCACGCCAGCGAACAAGTTCGCTGCGTCGCCCACCTCCCTGGAGAGCATCTGTTCAAACTTCCTTGGATGCTTTCTTTAAGAAAGCAGACGAGACTCCAGAAAAACCTGCAGCCAAGACTCCTAGAAGACTCCAGCTAAGAACCCTTCAAAAAATCCAACCAAGAGACCTTCAAAAAGTCTAGCAAAGGCATCTCGAAGAAATCCTTCCAAAGCAATGTGATTGCTATTTACAATATAAATACATTAATGTAGCTATATCACTCATCTATAATTGATCGAGTACAAAATTCTGGGTTATTTTTGGTGAAAATAGCATATCAGGCCTTGGTTCAGGAACCAATCCCCCGTTTATAACATTGTTGCTATGGGAAATTCAGTTCCGAGTTATGACCTTTTGACTTAAGATGCGGTTTTCAGGAACCAATTATGTCGTAAGTCAGAGGATTGCCTGTATATTTTTCCCCCTTCCCACCTTCTTCTGAAGCATTAAGGGTTGAGCACAACTAAAGGATAGACAAATGGTAGGGTGGGTTAGCACTCTGAGGTAGTATAAAACACTCCTTAGGTCATTGTCTGGGTGTCATCTTTTACATCTGCTCTGGACCCAGCTCACTGCCAGATTTGGGATCAGGAAGGAATTTTCCTCCAGTCAGATTGGCCTTGGGCACTTTTTTCTCTCTACAGCAATATAACACATGGTTTGCTGGATGAGATCATTTGGCTGTCTCTCATCTAATCAATTCCCTGCCCCTTTAGGGCCTCAGAAACTGATAGTCCTTGATTTTTCCCATTCTCTGTTTATAGCACACAGTTAGGCCCCTAGGACTGAAATATTTTAGTCTAATTAAAACCTTTGGTTTCACTTAAGCAGATCTGAGTGAAACATAAAGGCTTGTGCTATACAGTAGGTCAAACCAGTTAATCTGATGCTTCCTTCTGGCCTTAAACTCTATGAAACTATGAAATTTGCAAAGTAGTTGAGAGCAGGGAGAAATGGCATGTCAGATATCATTTAGCAGAGACCGAACTGCAAAGCAGCATCTTTAGTTGATTTTTCTTTTTGTCATTTCTGTCATCTTCTGGTTTGGAAGCTAGATGGTATGTAGCTTTGTCACTGCTTGTCTATTGGATTTTTTGACCTTTAGATCAAAATTTCTGTTTGGCCCTTAACCAGACATTTCTAAGTCTAATTGTAAGCCACAACCTTGCCAAAATTTACTTTCCTCAACTCCAAATCATGACAAATGCACTTGAAGGCAGTTTTTTCAGAACAATGCATTTCTGATTGTGTGAAACGTGAAAAGGAGACATTTGCCTCAACTAACCTTTGAAGTCATCTCAGGTGCTTCTGGTTTTTATTGTGAAGGAGTTCTGATTTTTTACTTACTCTGCTTTTCCATTGTCTCCATTGAGTGCTGCTTCTCACTAAGATGGGAAATGGGATGAGTAGAAAATACACGATTTTAAAACCTTTTACATTCAATTTAACTGTGGCTTTCTAATTTTTCCCTTCTTTTTCAGAAAATGCCCCTATCTTTGATTTTGGTCTGCTAACATTTTATTTAATTGGCATATACTCCATGATTTCTGTCAGAAGAGAATATAATCATAGACAGCATCAAATTATTATTTGCCAAACAGACATACCTTTTTTTGGAAAACATTTATAAGACAAGTTGTTTCTTTCCCAAAATGTATAATTTTTAATAATGAAAAAAGGCTTTCATGATTTGTTTTATGATTTCTTGCATAATACAAGATGTTTCACATCTCCTGAAATGCTTGTCAATTTCATATTCTTTGGACTTGAAAGTTGTACACTTTGGATCAGATCCTAATCTACTTAGGCATCTAAGTGGCACTTAGGTACCTAAGTGTTTTAAGTGCAGTCCTTTTCTCCGCTTTTTGAGTTCCTGTTGAAATGTGCATTCATCTTAGCCTTAAGACTAAGTTATAAAAAATGGCGAGGAGGACCCACCCATCTTTTGTGCTAATAACGTTTCAGGGACTTGAGCATGGTAGAATAGGATTGCATAGACACTTATGCCTAAGAACTACTTAGACACCTTCACTGGCAGAACACAATCTAGCCCTTCATGCCATACCTGTATGCTTCAGTGTTATCTGTCTTCACGTTAGCTTTGTACTACATAATATAGAAAACAAATCTTGTGCATTCATATAAACCCAAATGGTCAATCCAGAGCTGCTGACTCCTGCAGTATTTTATAAATTATATAACAGCCTCTGAATCAGTGCTCAGTAATTAGCAAATATCACTTAGAAATTGTCATTGTAAAGGCTCTATCAGATTTTTGTAATCTATAGTTATTATAGATCAGTATGAAAAATATTGTAAGAAGGTATTTATTATTTTCTCAGCTTTATGCTTTATTTACTTTTTGCATCTAATATTATTTGGTATATATTTTATCAGTTGTTTTCCTGTATATTTAATTAATCATTCCCATTGTTATTTGTTTGAGTTTTTCACACAGTATGAGGAGACAAAAATGGCAATAGATACGATATTGGCAACCACTTTAACTTTTTTTGTTTAATTTAGCCCTTTAGTTGAATTTCATGTTGTGGTGTGTGCTTAATTTTTTCTCTTAAATTAGTTACAGAATATCAGCTCTGAAAAGGTGGGTAACAAATAGGCCTCTGTCACAAGCTACATGTATGGCACAAGTAAGGTAGTAATCATGCAATAAATAGTAACAATGCTACATGTTTAGCCAACTTATGTTGCCATAAAGTGGCAAGCCAACCTAAAAAATGTCCCATTTTTGGTGGGACATCTTTGTGGTTGGTTTATATTGTGTCATAAGTTGTATGTGTGACAGGGTCCCCATTCTGATACTGACAATCAAGGGGGCTGTGGGTCAAGGCACTTAAAAATTCTGGGTTGCAGGGATCCCTCGGGTTCCTATACCCCAGCATGTTGACTGTCTTTCCCTGCATCTCCCATTGCATTTGAGGCTGTGGGTACTTGGCTCTGCAAGTGCTGTGCAGGGGGAAGCTGACTGTCTCCCCCCACACAGGACACCTACAGATCTGCACTCCTAACCCCACATGTGGGGCTGCAGGAACCCAGCTTTGAACTTGCCAAATGAGGCCTAACAGCTCCCTCTGCATAGCACTTGAAGAGCTGCATGACCTACAAAGCCTGTGGCCTCCCATGCAGCTATCAGTGCCCAGCTATTAACTTTCCAGTGAAGGTGGAGCCCAGGATCATGATCTCAAGTTCCTCCTGTGCTGGAAAGTAGAAAGGATGAAATTGGGAACTGACCTCTGATTTCAAAATAGTGTCTCCTGCCATGCATGTGTGGCATGGCAGGAGGTGCGATTGTTGGGATTGGGGATCAGATTCCATTCTGCCATTAAATTAACTTATTTCATAGACCTTAGAATAATAAAATTACTGTATATGGTTGACTAGAATGTCATGGCCCATTCAATCCAATCCCTCCTCTTCACCATTACTGAATTTTCCTGTTGTAGCTCACTTTGGGTGCAGAACATATTCAAATCAATTGGTCTGTTATGAGGGAAGAATGTGTCCTTGTAACAGGTTGTTTCCCCTTTTAGCCAGGCCCAGCAGCCAGCCTTCCCCACTTCCCTACCTCAAACTAAACAAATTAACAAATCATCAACAACCCCACTCTGCCTTTTCTATCCAGGACAAGGGCCTCACCGCAGTGTTTTGATGTTGCCTGTCTTCTCTGCTTTCCTCCCTCCTTAGCATCATCTCTGTGGGAGCTTTAACTTCCTCCCCAGCTAGCCAGTCCTCCCTGTCAGCTGGCCCAGACTTCCTAGACAGACAGGCCACTGCCCTATAACCTCCTGCAGCTGGGCTCTGGTCCTTGAGCCATGCACCTTGTTACACATCCCCCCTGCTAAGGATGGAACCCAGGATGCACTTTTCCATTTTTAACACCCCTCCCCACTTCTTGGGAGAAGTCATCTGCATTTGTATGTGCAGTCCCAGGTTGGTGGCATATTGAAAAATCCAAAGGCTGCAGGGACAGGTACGATCTCATCAACCAGGGGTTGGCTTCCTGCATTAAGACATGTTAATAGCCATCGCCATCAGCTGGCCTAAGTCTCCTAGGCAAGCTATTACCCTCAAACCTCCTGCAACTGGGCTCTGGCCCTGAATCATGCACTTTGTTACAGTCCTATTAATATTTTATCAAATGGATTCCATATGATTTCAAGTAAATCCTTTGTAAAAATTCCCATAACACCCAATTCATTTTCTTTAATTTCTTACATGTAATCATCTGCTGTACCTTTCCTCATGACTGGAAAATAAAACTGCATTTCTCAGAAACATAGAAATGCTGACAGTCCAAATAAGTGTCAACCCATCTCATTCTTATCTTTTTTTTTCTCCAAATTTTGGTGCTGTTAATCAACAAACTGCTGCTCCTGCCAGTTAAGATACCAATCAAACTTTTCAGTCACATTTGGCCTGTTCCTCACACCCCTACAGCCTGCCTGCTTTCATTGATTTTGATGATGTGACCTTTATAGCATCAGTTGTGCTATTTTATTATCATTTTGAAAATACATTTGATGAATAATAACTGTGCTCTGTGATTCTGCTTAAAGGCTTCATGCTCTAAAAGAATTAATCCATGAAATATCTTAGATTCAAGAAAGACTGTCTCTTCAAGGCGAAGCTTATTTCTTGCAAATTATATTTGATAATGTAAGTGTCTTGACTTGCTAAATCTTCTTCTTTTGAAAGCGGTTACACATTATTTGATCAGAAAGAATAACTGATGAAAGACTGTTTTTCTTTTACAGATGAGTTCCTGTAAGATCCTTATATCAAGTCATGCTATGTCCATGTGCTCTGAAGCGACAAATGTTTTCTCTGAGCCCATAGTACAAATGAATGAACAAAAGTTAACTCATCTAAAGTGTTGGCAGTATTGAGTAACCCTCCCTAAATACATGTTCTCTTCATGTAATGCCATTGTACAGTCAGCAACATACCTAGACTCCTGGCAGCCCCAGGTGAACTTTTGCTATTGGGACCTCCCCCCCTTTGCCAGTGATAATGATAATAGTAATTTTTAAATTACCCTTTCTGTCCAGGCCCTGGGCAGCCAGCCGGTTCGCCCATTCCTGTGTCTGGCCCTGTGTACAGTCAGTCTTATTCTTCTTTCCCTGAAATTATTCCGTGTTAGTCACATAGGATGCTAGATGGACCATTGGCCTGATCCACTATGACAAGTTCTGCCTATGTAACTGTAATAATTCAAATACAGATGTTCAGCCTGTGATCTGGGAAGTCATTTAAGAAGGCACTTAATTCTAAGCACATGAATAGTCCCATTGGCTTTAGCTGGCCTTTAGACAGTCTGCTTTAAGGAACATATTTATATGGTTTGGATCAGAGCCTTGAATGCTAAATAGTATTTAACTTTAAACCAACTCTATTAAGTGATAGCTGAACATTAGGCATGTTTATATTCTTCTATGATTACCCTTCACTGATTTGGTAGTTCATCAAAACAAAAACATTAAATTGTTGAATTTTAATTCATGCTTCTTTAGGCTTACAAATAACCCTTCAGCACTTTCATTTGGGGCTTGGTAGCTAACATTACTATTACATTGCTATTATTATTATGTTAGCATTATTTTGCAGATAGGAAAAATGGGGGCCACACAAGCTAAGTGAGTTGCCAGTGGTTCCCCTAAATGTTATCTGCCAACAGATTAGAATACAGGTACTTACTTTCTTCACTTCACTTTATAGCCTTATGCTTTAACCACTGGGCCAGGGGTGGCCAACCTGCAGCATGGGTGCCACAAGTGGCAGTGAGAAGCCTCTGTATGTGGTACATGGCAGATTGGGGGGGCGCAGCAGCACAATGGCAAATACAGCAGGGAGCAGAAAGCAGAGCATTGGTTAAGGCAGGGAACACAGGGCAGGGAGCTGAAAGCAGAGCAGCAGATTGGGCAGGGGAAGGGGATTGGAGTGGCACTCATGGAGGGTACAAGGGTAATTTGTGCCATGTCTACCAAAAAGGATGGCTCCCATTTCACTAAACCATCTTGCTCATCTAGACAGTGGCCATATGGAATTTATTTTGTTCTGTCATTTATTTTTTCTCAACTTGAATGCTTTTTTGCTAATTTCATAGTTTCATAGTTTCATAGTTGGTAGGGTCAGAAGGGACCTGAGGAAATCATCTAGTCCAACCCCCTGCCATATCAGGAAAGAGTACTGGGGTCAAAAGCCCCCAGCCAGATGTTCGTCCAGCCTTTTTTTAAAGACCCCCAGGGTAGGAGCCAGCACCACTTCTTTTGGAAGTTGGTTCCAGGTTCTAGCCGCCCTGACTGTGAAATAACGCTTCCTAATGTCTATCCTGAAACTACCCTCCTCTAGCTTGTGTCCGTTGTTTCTTGTAACTCCCGGGAGTGCTCGGGGGAACAGGGAATCTCCCAATGCCTGCTGGTCCCCTCTGACTAGTTTGTAGACTGTCACTAGATCTCCTCTCAGTCTTCTCTTTTGGAGGCTGAACAGGTTCAGGTCCCTCAGCCTCTCCTCGTAGGGCCTGCCCTGCTGCCCCCTGATCATGTGGGTGGCCCTCCTTTGGACCATCTCCATATTGGCCACATCCCTCCTGAAGTGTGGCACCCAGAACTGGACGCAGTACTCCACCTGCGGCCTGACCAGTGTCACACAGAGGGGAAGGATCACCTCCTTGGACCTGCTTGAGATGCATCTGTGGATGCACAACAAGGTATGGTTGGCCTTCCTGACTGTGTCCCCACTTTGTCGGCCCATGTTCATTGTGGCATCAATGATGACTCCAAGATCCTTTTCTGTCTCGACACTGGTGAGAAAGGAGTTCCCCAGCCTGTAGGTGTGCCACTGGTTCTTCCTCCCCAGGTGCATTACCCTGCACTTGTCAGTGTTGAACCCCATCCTGTTCCCATCGGCCCACCCCTGTAACCTGTCTAGATCCGCTTGCAGTCTGTTCCTTCCTACTAGCGTACCCACTTCACCCCACATCTTAGTGTCATCTGCGAATTTGAACAGGGTGCTTTATACCCCCTTGCCCAAGTCACTGATGAAGATGTTGAATAGTGCAGGCCCAAGGACCGAGCCCTGGGGAACCCCACTGTCCATATCCCTCCAGGTCGAATAAGACCCGTCCACCACCACCCTCTGGGTGCGGCCCTCCAGTTGGTTAGTGACCGGTTAGTGACCCATCTGACTGTGTAGGCATCAACACCACTGTCTCCTAGTTTCTTACTGAGAATGGGGTGAGAGACCGTGTTGAAGGCCTTCCTGAAGTCCAGAAAGACTATCCACTGCGACACCTGCATCCAAGGACTTGGTGACCTGGTCATAGAATTTGGTTTTGACAAAACTATTTCAATAATTTAGAAGAAACCTACACCCTTTAGTAATGTTTCAGTTGCCAGTACTTTAACCATGACAATGATTAGCAATTTATTGCGGGACATTTGATAAATGTAGCCATGGCTATATCATTATAGAAGTAGAGCCTATATGGAAAATGCCTGTAATATGTTAGTTCATCTTCTGTCTGCTTACTTGATTGTTTATTGTGTTGTTTATCTGGGCAAATAGGCAAGAAAGCAGAAAAATACATCAGAAAGCCACTAATTTATTAATTTATTAATAATTGAAGGAAAATTGGGGAAGGAACTGCTTGAAATGTAACCTCCATGACTCGCCTTAAGGTGGCTCACCTTAAACTGGATTGACCAGGTTCAAGGAGATAGAGGGAAACAGATCTTGTGATTGGATTAAAGGGGAACCCTTGAACTACAGAGGTGAAAGAGACAGGGCCTTGTTGGATATAGACTGATCTCCCCAAATTCACAAAGCTGGAGCCTGTTAAGATTAAGCAATACTTAATTGAGATTGAGCAGTAAGAGGCAGTACCTTGGAATCTTGTTTGAGGTGGAGAATCACAGGGTCCCATCCTTTGAGAGGTGAAGATGTATTGGTAGATGTCCTTGGAGACTAGGGGAATGTCAGAGATGCAGACAGGCCTGAACTCTAGTATGACCTATTAAATTTGAAAGCTCAAAAATTTCATTTACCTAGGAGATAAATTATAAGAGTCCCACGAGATTCCTAAATGTCCAGTGGACCATTTGCATCCCAGATTATATATACAAGTGGGAGATATGTATTGGCAGTAGGGGCTTGGCTAGGACTTATCCATAGCTAACTTCTATGAATCTATAAATGATGCTGCAAACTTCACTGAGGACACTGTTCTGACAGGTAGGTAAGGGAAGATCATCATTCTTTCTACGCATCCCCCTGGCTTCTGAGGTGGTGGTTTATCTCTGCCGTCTCTTTTCCCTTCTTCCACTAATGGCTGATCAGGAAAACGATGAATCTTGCCTTTTTTATTTGCCTCCTGGCTTTGGGATGGGAGGAAGCCTCCATTTTTACTGAGATGTGGTTTAATCTCAGTAGTTTATCATTATCTTTTCCCTTCATCTTTGCCCATCAATGAAGGCAATCTCTGTTGCATTTCCTCAGTACTTCCAGCATTGTCTGAGTGGAGCACAAATCAGAAATCTACCCAGTGGGTGTAGCATATACTGTGCATTACACTAATCTAATGTGCAGTAAAACATCACTGTCTACACATTTGCAGCAGGTACTAGGAAAATGGTGCATTAACTAATGTGCCATGCTGCATGTGCAGACACTGTAGAAGCAAATTGTTCCTGGTCAGCCTAGGCAGCAGGCGGCGACAGGGGGCAGGGAGGTGGGATGTTGCCTTGCAGCCAAATGGATATTGGACCATCTTGATCTCCACATGACTGGGAGAGGCGTCCTAGCTGCTGGACAGCTGCCTTTCCATGTGGCTGGGATGCAGCTGCCCACCCAGCCAGGACAGCTCTCCTCTCCCCCTTCACCCCCGCTCCTCCCCCCGACTCCCACTTGGGGTCTGCCTGAGCTCCCCACAGCTGAGACGGAACTGCCTGCCAAGCCAGGACAGCTACCTGCCCTCCAGAACTTGGGGCTAAGCCCCCACACCCTCTGCCAGCCCGGGGCTGGCACCAAGGGGAGCCTGGAGGTCTCCCTGGCTGCTGCAGGACTGGCAGAGCAGGGCAGGAGCAGTCCTCGATTGAGCTGCTTCTTTCAGGCTCATTTTACTCTCAACAGGACTACACATGTAGACGTGTGCCTGGGAATGCTTTAATGAGTCCGAATTTTCTGTGCAGAAAATTCAAGAGCTTTAATTGCATGTGTAGGTATGCCCAGTGACAGCTAGGTATAGGGCTAGGGAGAGAGAAGTGCAGCTGCATAGAAAAAGGATAAGAAAATTATCTAAATTCTCTTTAAAATGTCACTCCTGACTTTGTAACTCTGGTATTCCAGCCTATCACCTTCTATTTAACTATTATTTTATAATGGTATTTGATTAGAACATTTGTAGTGATGTAGTTTAGTGCTGTCATGATCATACAGCTAGCTTCTTGCTGGAACACTAACATAAGGAAGAATTTCTTTACTGTCCGAGCCTCCAAGGTCTGGAACAGCCTGCCACCAGAGGTGGTTCAAGCGCCTACATTGAACACCTTCAAGAGCAAACTGGATGCTTATCTTGCTGGGATCCTATGACCCCAGCTGACTTCCTGCCCTTTGGGCAGGGGGCTGGACTCGATGATCTTCCAAGGTCCCTTCCAGCCCTGATGTCTATGAAATCTATTCCTCTCAACTATACAGGTGTTCCATTAAAAGATACTAAAAAACACATTTGGCTTCTTGCATACTCCCTGGACCATCACAGCTACAACACTGCTAGGGTCTTGACAGCATTTGTTCCCCAGAAGCCAGTTACTGACCCATGGAGACATAATTTCTCATTCTCTATAGCATAAAAGGCTAGGTTATGATCTTTTCAGTTCCCAAAAGAGCATTTCATATCTAAAAGCAAACAACAAAACCCTTTAAAAATAAGCTAACCAAGGTCATAATAATCATTTCTTGGTCAGTGGATTCAGAGGAACTATACAGATGGATGTCAATTTTCAGAAGTCAGAAGTCTCAGAAAGGATGTTTCCTGTATGTTCTATTCTAATTATGCAAAGTATGTACATTAACAACATTAACTTTGTTAGATGCATATAATTCTTTTTAAACAGGCAAATCTTTATCTTAAGGGGATAAATTCATCTTCCATTATCTTTAGTGTGTTGATGGCATTTGTCCATTAGTAAAGGCAAATATCTACAGGGCCAGGCAAAAGCAGAGTATGCTAGTCCTTTAGGTAGTTGCTTAAGATAGTCCTCATCTATTTCAGTCAGAACTCGTTAAAGCTTGAGAACCCTCCAACCTCATTAAAAGCTGAATTCAGGTCCACTGGAGACAAAGGCTGCTTGTACATGCCACAAGGGTTTACTTTGGTTTAATTTTCCCTAAATTGAAGCAGTGGGTTTTTAAAAACACCGCTTCAAGTTAGAGAGAATTAAACCAAAGTAAACCCTTGTGGTGTGTATACAAGGGTTGAGCCCGATACTTACCTGCCTCTCCAGTGGGGGGAGGGGGGGGGGGGGAGGAGACCTGCCAGTGGGCCGAGCAGTCCCTGAGCTACAGGGAGGCCAGTGCTTCTCTGTGCACTGGTGGAAGTGCCCCCCAAGAGGGGCAACACAGCTTCAGAGGGAAGCACCGGCCTCCCCACAGCTGCAGAGGGAAGCACCAGGCTCCCACGCAGCTCAGGCAGGCTCTGGGAAGAAAAGAAAAAAAAGATCAGGCTCTCTGTTTTTTTTTCTTTCTTCCCCTTCAGTGGAAAGTGAGGGAAGCACCAGGCCCCTGAGCTGCACAGGGCCCAGTGCTTCCCCCTGTGGCTGTTGCACTTTTGTTAGGTAGCAAACTAAAACATCTTAGAGGTGTTTTATTTTGCTACGTCCCAAAGTCATTTAAAGCGCAACACGCCATCGACAGTGTAAACAGCAGTGCCATTAAAGTGCAATATGCCGCCAACAGTGTAAATAGCAACACCATTAAAGCAAAAGGGCATTTAAGCCACTTCAAAGGCTAATTTTCTGGCATGTACAAAAGCAAATAGGATTAAGGTTCAACTTGAAGTGTTTGAGCAATGTTTACACTCCCCATACCCAGTTAAGCATCCAAGCTTAGCTGACCCATCCTTTCACTTAAATATTTTTTCCAGTATTATCAGGTATTATTTTAACTTTTATATAACTTGTATATAAAACATCAAGCAGTAGGACAATAATAATGTGATGCTCAAATTATTCAGCAAAAGATCTTATAATGAAGATCATAGCAGTGTTTTATTCATCTGAGATAAAACTGAGGTATCAGTCTAAATCTGATTTGGTTTGTTTGGCAAAAGATGCAGTCTTCTCAGAAGAGCTAACAAAGATGCTTTATCCCATGTTGTCTGTGTGTTATCTAGATAATGTCTGACCTCTAGTGGCATTAGAGGCAAATTATTAATTGATGTAGTCCAGGTCTGTCACTAACCAGGTTGATTTGCAAATGTCTAGATGTTTGCTTAATATGGTCTTGGTTGAAAAATGAAAATCAATAAACTTAATGGGAAGTATATTAAAATATCATGTGAGGCAAATCCTGAGATTGATTACCTTTACTAATAAACTTTTAGAGAAGAATGCTTGCTGTGAAAGCTCCCAAGTCAATTATGGATAAATATTGATGTTGCAATAAGTCAGTGAAAGGACTCAGGACCTGAACAGCAAGAATTTCTCAGAAAGTTTAACTCTTGTGTCCAAACATTAGGACTGGACATACAGTAGTATTTGTGTGCGTTTTTTCTAGTCTGGTTGGTTCTCATGCCAATTCCAATACAAAGGTCTGTTTTTCTTCTATATGCTCAAAATCTGTGTTATTAGGGCACAGTTAAAAAAATAAATAACTCCCTATTTATACACAGTAGTACTCCATAACATACATGTGCATTCATATCAAAAGAGAGATGGGGAAAGGAAAGGAAAAAGAAAGTCAAACCAGACCACATAGCCCATCCCCTACCAAAGGAACCATCTTGCCTTTAAGAGTCATCTTTACATTGGAAGAATCAGACGTCTCTAGAAGACAGGAAAAGAGCCAGTTCGTATGAACCTTGAGTTAAGTAGCTAGTCATATAGTACCTCGAAATATTCATACTGTATGTGTATTTGTATGTATAGAGAGAGATTATGTATGTCTGTAATCTGATTATCATCTGCTCATGAGATTTCCATGATGTAATCATTACATGATCCTATCAGAGTGCTGACTATGACACCAATCATTCATTGGTATGCACTAAAGTCAAATTGCATCCGAGGAAATTGTACAAGAGCAAGAAACTCTCCTTACTATGAATAAATGCCACACAACTGAAAGCTGAAGACGCATCATCTCAATTCTTTAAAACTCTCTCTGGGGCTCTATCATATCTTAAGCCACGTAATGCTGCTGAGGAAAAATAGGTTCAGCTCAAAAGAGCCATCTATCAAACTGCCTTGGACTCTTGTGGTACCTTGCATCGCAGCTCAAATGACTGATTGGATAAGAACTCGTCTGAAATGATCCCACTCATGGAAAAGAAATGGTCAGCTCTCCTTAAATATAAGTGCTACCCTAGCCACTCCAACTTGCAGGCACTTCAGAGATCCAGCAAAAGGTCAAACGTACAGTGAGATGGGGTGCAAATAATTACTGGCTACTATTGTGCAAAAGTGTCCAAAAAGCTGCTGACTGAGGCAACATGCAAGCAATATATGGGGGCATTGGGAAAGCTCTCAGGCCTGTTCTGAGGAAGACTGCCCCTTTAAAATCTTCCACAGGTGAAGTCATCAGTGGTTACAATAAGCAGATGGATTGATGGGTTGAACATTACTCAGAACTCTGTTCTTATGACAATGTGGTCTGTGACTTCGCTTTCAATGCACTTGAAGACCTCTTAACCCTGACAGTGCTTGACCACGAACCTATTGTAGACAAAGTAGAAAAAGCCATTGATCAGCTTGCTGGTGGTAAAGCCCCAGGTGTGGACTGCATACCAGCTGAAGTTATTAAGTGCTGGAAATCTGCCCTCCTCTTCCATCTGCATGAATTAATATGTATGTGTTGGCGAGAAGGTGAAGTTCCTCAAGACATGAAAGATGCAAACATAGTGACTCTGTACAAAACCAAAGGTGATGTAAGTGTCTGCAGTAACTATCATGGTATAGCTTTGCTTTATTTGGGAAGCTGTTTGCCAAAGTCATCCTGCTAAGACTGCAGACCCGTGTGGACAGAGTTGACCCTGAGTCTCAATGCGGTTTCAGATCTGGTAGATTCACAATGGTTATGACATTCTCCTTGAGACAGCTACAAGAAAAGTGCTGTGAACAAATGAAATCTCTGTATATAGCATTTGTCGATCTCACCAAAGCTTTTGATCTTGTCAGCAGAGATGGTTAGTTCCGAATCCTGAAGACTTACTGCCCTCCTAAGCTCCTGAGCATCATTTAGTCCTTCCACATCAGTATGTTCGGAATGGTGCAGTTCTATGGGTCACGTTTGGAAGAATTTGAAATCAAGAGTGGTGTCAAACAGGGCTGTGTCATAGCTCTGATGCTTTTTGGGATTTTCTTCACTGTCTTACTCAAATATGCATTCAGTGGCTATTCAGAAGGAGTATACCTTTGGACCAGATCCAATGGGAAACTCTTTAACCTGGCTCATCTCAAAGCAAAGATGAAAACCTGAGAAGTTCTTTTCTGTGAAATGTTCTTTGCTGATGATGCATCAATTGTTAGTCATTCAGAAGTAGGACTGCAAAGTCTCATGGATTGCCTTTCTTCTGCTTGTGATAATTTTTGTCTGATCATTAGCCTAAAGAAGACAGAAGTCATGGGTCAACAAGCTGACCACACTCCTGAAATTAGAATAAATGATGAAAGTCTACAAGTGGTTGCTCAATTCACTTACTTGGGCTCCACCATTTCACAAAATCTTGGCTTGGACATTGAAAAGGCAAGCAACCGCACGGCTAAACTTCATAAGAGAGTTAAAAAAACAGAGCACTCACTCTGTCAAGAAAGATGTCCATCTACAGTAGTGAAACATGGACTCCTTATGCTAAGGAAGAAAGAAATCTGAACAGTTTCCATCTTTGATGTCTCCACTGTATCCTAGGAATGACATGGCATGACAAAATCTCCAACTTCACTGTTCTGAAATGGGCCACGATACTCAGTATGTTCATGCTTCTGAGGCAGAGACACCTGTTGGTTAGGACACAATGTCTAAATCCCCAAGGACATACTCTATAATGAGCTGGCCACTGGCAAACATCAACTTGGACGGCCCAAACTCCATTTTGTCAATGTCCGCAAAAAAAACTTTGAGAGCTGCGCATCAATGGCCAATGCTGGGAATCACTTGCTTTGGACTGCTGTGAGTGGAAAGCCGCCATAAAGCAGGGCCTATGTCACTTTGAGATGGAGAGGGCCAATGATGAGCAAGAGAAGAGGCATCAGAAGCAGGCAAGACAAAAGGATACTCAGCTGCTTTTCAAAGGGTGGCTTTTGGCACTTAGTGAAAATCAGCCCTCTTACAGTGTTCAAATCAAGTTGCCCAAAATCACATCCAAAAATCTCACTTTAAGTCTTCCACTAGGAAAAACTGAATCACCAGATGGATTAATTCATGGTAACCTTTGCTTTATCTTTTATGCTGTACACTGCACTGTTACACAAAATCTGGAATGTTGGTTTCTTCCATAGCTATGTTCAAATCTGAATTCTCCAAAAGGATTCAGTAAGTCAGTTTTGTTTAACATTTATATTGAAGCTGCGTCTAAAAAGCACAACCAGGATGGACCCTTTTGTGCTGGTCACCATCCAACTAGTTAATAAATTACAGCCCTTGCTCAAGAGATCTAACAAAGTAGTTTTATTTCCTAGTTAGGTGTTTATTGGTCTATACAGCTCCAACTTAAAACAGAATGCCAAAACCATTCTTTATATTCTTTATGTATGTTCAGCAGAGAATTGCCACTACCATGTTGTTATATGTTGTATACATTTCTGAATGTGCTGATCTATGTGTGTATCTGCTTAACTGATTTATGTGTGTGTTGGATCTGATGAAGAAGCATCAAATATAAAGAGTTTAATAACATCAAGTATTGGACCTGATGGAGCAAGTCTTTCATTCAAAAGTTTGCCTCATTTTATTTCAACCATAAAGTTGGTCCAATAAAAAATATCACCCCCCAAAACTCTCCAGACCATGCCATGACAAGAAATGTAAAACCTGCCAACAGATCTCCACCACCCCTACAATAACTGCACCTCAAAACAGAACCATCAACATTCCTGGATCTTACACCTGCACCTCCAGAAATGTAATGTATTTAATCCGGTGCATTAAATGCCCCGATGGAAAATATGTAGGAAAAACGATAAAAGAACTGCATACCAGAATGAACACACACCAAAAATCTATCAAAGACAAGAATACCCAATTATCTGTGGGGGCACATTTCTCACAAGACAACCACTCTCTCTCCAATCTCTCAGTTCTAATCCCCAAAGGAATTTACAAAACACCTTGCTCAGCTAAGTCTACAAGCTTCACTTCATCAGCCTACTGGATACAAAAAATCATGGCCTAAATGTAGGTATTGGATTTATGGCACGTTATAACCTGTCTAACATCTGATACCCAAGGTAACCTCTCTACTATTTACCATCTGTATTTTATCACCAAGTCTACAATCCCCTTACTCTTTCCTCCCCCCCCACTCCCCTTCCCCCCCCCTCCCTGCACACACTTGTTTCTCACCCATCGAGTGCCTCAATTTGAATTTTCACTGACTGGCATTCTTCCATACTGGCCTCTGGCTTCTATTCTGTTCTATCCAGGAAGAGCACAGAACAACAGTAGATACTTCCTCAGCTTGAAGAAGGGTGTACCCGAAAGCTTGCAAAGAAGAATGTTTCCAACTATTAAAGTTGCTGTAGTAAAAGATATCAGATTTATCCAAGAAATTTTGTCTGCCTATGTCCTTAGACCAACATAGCCCCTTTCTTATTGTATCTTAAATTTTTCAAGGCACTCCATGAACCTTGAAAGACTTTCTATTTAGTAACAAGACCCTATTGAGCACTATACATGGAGGAAGTGTGAGCAATTATATGTTCACAAAAATGGAAACCCTGCTTTGACTTCCAAAGGTACTTTGACTATCAAGGTATTCTTCATGTTTTTTTTGTAGGGAG
>NW_005842247.1:1120852-1121900 GCF_000455745.1 Alligator sinensis
AAAGAGTGTATACCTTTGAGAGCAGCAGAGCTTATGAACCAGTCAGCTAACTATATCATGGAAGAAAATAAAATGATAGTAACTGAAGGTAAAAAGGATATGTGTATAAGTATATAATGTCCACTTGTGAAGGAACACCTTGAGAGGCTGGACACCTTCAAGTCAGCTGGCCCTGACAATTTACACCCCAGGACACTCAAAGAGCTGGCGAGCATTATAGCCCCAGGCATGGATCTTTGAGAACTGCTGGTGCTCTGGTGAAGTGCCCGAAGATTGGAAGAATGCCAATGTGGTGCCTATTTTCAAGAAAGGGAGGAAAGTGGATCCGGCAAACTACAGGCCCATCAGCCTGACTTCTATCCCAGGGAAGGTCTTAGAAAAAATCATCAAACAGGCCATTCTCAATGGGCGGGCTGACAGCAACATCCTGAGGGATAGCCAGCACAGGTTTGTTGCGGGTAGGTCTTGGTTGACCAATCTCATTTCCTTTTATGACCAGGTGACCTATCACTTGAACAAGGGAGAGGAGATTGATGTTGTATATTTTGACTTCAAAAAAGCCTTCGATCTGGTATCCCATGATCACCTCTTGGCAAAACTGGCCAACTGTGGCCTCGGGTCCACCATGATCCACTGGCTGGGGAATTGGCTGACCAGGGTGATCCCCTGCCCTCTATTAATGCTGACTTCATGAAGGAACATCTTGAGAAGCTGGCTACCTTCAAGTCAGCCGGCCCTGACAATCTTCACCCCAGGGTACTCAAGGAGCTGGCGAGCATCATAGCCCAGCCTCTAGCACGAATCTTTGAAAACTCTTGGCTCTCTGGTGTACTGCCCGAAGACTGGAAGAAGGCCAATGTGGTGCCTATCTTCAAGAAAGGGAGGAAAGTGGATCCGGCTAACTATAGGCCCATTAGCTTGACTTCTATCCCGGGGAATATCGTAGAAAAGTTTATTAAAGAGGCCATCCTTAATGGACTGGCCGATGCCAACATCTTAAAGGATAGCCAGCACGGGTTTGTTGCGGGTAGGTCTTGCTTGACCAATC
>NW_005842247.1:1122845-1125859 GCF_000455745.1 Alligator sinensis
TTCAAGCGCCTTCATTGAACACCTTCAAGACGAAACTGGATGCTTATCTTGCTGGGATCCTATGACCCCAGCTGACTTCCTGCCCTTTGGGCAGGGGGCTGGACTCGATGATCTTCCAAGGTCCCTTCCAGCCCTAATGTCTATGAAATCTATGAAAATGGGCGGACAAGAACCTGATTGTGTGTAACACCGAAAAATGAAAGGTTCTCTACCTTGGGAGGAAAAACCTGCAGCATCCTTATAAGCTCGGCAGTGCTACGTTGGTTAGCACTGCAGATGAAAGGGACTTGGGGGTCATGATCGACCACAAGATGAACATGAGCCTTCAATGTGATGCTGCGGCTAGTAAAGTGAGCAAAACGCTGGCTTGCATCCATAGATGCTTCTCAAGCAAATCCCAGGACATCATTCTCCCATTGTACTTGGCCTTGGTGAGGCTGCAGCTGGAGTACTATGTCCAGTTTTGGGCTCCACAATTCAAAAAGGATGTGGAGAAGCTTGAGAGAGTCCAGAGAAGAGCCACGCATGTGATCAGAGGTCAGGAAAACAGACCTTACGATGACAGGCTGAGAGCTATGGGACTCTTCAGCCTGGAAAAGCGTAGGCTCCGAGGCGATCTGATGGCCACCTATCAGTTTATCAGGGGTGTTCACCAGGATCTAGGGGAACGTTTGTTCACCATAGCGCCCCAAGGGATGACAAGGTCGAACAGTTACCACCTCCTGCAGGACTGTTTCAGGCTGGACATAAGGAAGAACTTCTTTACAGTCCGAGCCCCCAAGGTCTGGAATATGCCTGCCGTTGGAAGTGGTTCAAGCACCTTCTTTGAACGCCTTCAAGAGAAAACTGGATGTTTATCTTGCTGGGATCCTATGACCCCAGCTGACTTCCTGCGCCTGGGACAGGGGGCTGGACTCAATGATCTTCCAAGGTCCCTTGCAGCTGTAGTGTCTATGAAATCTATGAAATCATAGTTTCATAGTTTCTAGGGTCAGAAGGGACCTGAACAGATCATCAAGTCTGACCCCCTACCCTGGGTAGGAACAAGTGCTGGGATCATAATACCCCAGCCAGGTATCTATCCAACCTCCTCTCAAAGACCCCAAAGGTAGGGGAGAGCACCACCCCCCTTTGGAGCCCATTCCAGAGCCTGGCAGCCCTAACCGTAAAGTAGTGCCTCCTGATATCAAGCCTGAATCTGCTCTCCATCAATTTGTGGCCATTAGTCCTTGTTATCCCAGGTGGTGCCCAAGGGAACAGAGCCTCACTTATTTTCCGCTGGTCCCCCCTGGTGAGTTTATAAATGGCCACCAGATCCCCTCTCAGCCTTCTCTTGTGGAGGCTGAACAGATTCATGCCCTTTAGTCTGTCTTCATAGGGCCTGGTTTGCTGCCCCGACCATGCAAGTGGCCCTCCTCTGGACCCTCTCAAGGCTAGCCACATCCCTTTTGAAATGCGACGCCCAGAATTGGGCACAGTACTCCAACTGAGGCCTGACCAGCACCACACAGAGGGGAAGGATCACCTCCCTGGATCTGCTTGCGATGCATCCGTAGATACATGACAAGGTGCGGCCAGCCTTAATGACCGCTTCTTCTCATTGGCGGCTCATGTCCATCCTGGAGTCAACAATGACTCCAAGATCCCTTTCAGCCACTGTGTTGTTGAGAAGGGTGTTCCCCAGACTATAGGCTGTTGTCAAGACTTTCCTGCAACCTGTCTGAGGCTACAAGTATACTTAAAAGAGCTGAGTGGTGCTCTTGGCAGCCTGTCCAGTTACTAACTCAGGCAGTCACATTAGCCCTGGATCAAGGTCAAGCGTGGAAGCCAAGTAACTGGTAGGCGCTGACAACTGGTACCCTATTTAGTGTTTAAAAGCTCGAGATCCTGGTAAGGTAGAACTCCGTTAACTTCCTCCTAACAATGGACAGTCTTTTTATGCAGGTTTCCCTTGCTTTACATGGATTCTGTATGTGCAAATTTGCTCTTATACGATTACCCTTGTATACCAAAAATTTGTTATATGAGAGGTAAATTCACTCTTATGCAATCGGTGTGGTGGAAGCCCATAGTCAGCTGCTTTGTGTGGTGTGTTGTGGGAGTGATGGGCACCAAAATATAGTCTCCTGTGTGGATTTGTGCTCCTCACTCGTTGTCTGTGACGTGTGTTTCTGTAGTTGCCATCCCCATTATGATAGTGCTCTGTGCTTGTGTGTACTGTCTGCTGTTGGTGAGTACCAAAATTGCCTTGTAAAAGTGGTAGAAATGGGTCTGGAGGTCAGTACAGTCAAGGTCTTGGAACGTATCCCTACTTGTTACATTGTAAAGTGGGTTTCCGTTATGCAGGGGTTTAGGTTGTAGCCGTGTTGGTCTAAGGATATAGGCAGACAAGGTTCCTTGGGTGAATTTGATATCTTTTATTAGACCAACCCAAATGGTTGGAGAATAGTTATTAAGCAAGCTTTCGGGTTCAAAAACCCTTCGTCAGGCTCAGGAAGCTGCAGCAGTTGGTGTGTGCTCTTCCTGGATGGAATGAAAAGTAAAGAAGCCAGGGGCTGGGCTGGGGAGTCAGTTGCCAGGCAGATTGTAATGTATCAAAAATCCAGTGTCTATGTTTAGTCCCTGATCTCTAGTATCCAGCAGGTTGATGAAATGGAGCTCATAGGCTCGTCTCTGGGATGTGTTGTGTAAATTTCCCTTGAGGATCAGGACTGAGAGATTGGAGAGAGAGTGGCCCTCCTGTGAGAAATGTGCCCCCACCGGTAATTGGGTGTTTCTGTCTTTGATGGATTTCCGGTGTGCATTCATTCTGGTGCGCAGTTGTTGTCTGGTCTCTCCTACATATCTTCCAGCAGGGCATTTGGTGCATTGGATGAGGTATACTACATTCCTGGAGGTGCAGCTGTAAGATCCTGGGATGCTGATGGCTCTGTTGTGGGGTGTAGTAATAGTGGAGGTGGTGGAGATGTGGGGGCAGGTTTTGCATTTCTTGTCATGGCACAGTCTGGATCCTT
>NW_005842247.1:1127156-1135312 GCF_000455745.1 Alligator sinensis
GTGGTTAGATCTTAGAGATTCTATGGCCTTTTTCTCTGGTAGAGAGAGGTTGTGGTGGTGGCGTGTGTTGCTGATTATTTCATTGTTCATTTATGCAAATTCTAGTTATGCGCCATTTTCCAGGAACACATGTACAACATAAAGCGAGGGAAAACTGTAGTTATTATGTAGCCTTCATTACAGGATATCATCTGTATCTATGTAACCAACCTGGTTAACAGTGCTTCTTGTTCCCAGGAAAAAGGATAGTTGCTATGCAAAGTTTTTTGGAATTTTCACTCATGAAATCATCTCAGGGTATGGACACACATACATTTGCAGATCTTTCAAATGAGGAATGTTTAAAAAGAGTAGCTGATGATCTGAGCATGCAGGAGTTGTTACTTTCTAACAGTTACTTGTGGACAAACTGGGAGCAATGCAAATTTAGCACAACTGCTCCAGCTTTAACACTGAATGAAGCAGCATTCGCTACATTTGTATGGTTCTCAGCTTGTCCAAGTGTAACTGTTAAAATGTAACAACAGCTGCAAGATGCATTTCTGTGATGCTTAGTGAAGTCCTTGGTGGCTTTATTTGCACAATAGGAGAGCCACCGCTAAAAGCTTTCTGCTTTGAATAACAACCCACAGGCCTCTGCCAGTTGAACAAAATAAAAGCTCCTTTACCAGCAATAAGAGTTTTTTAGGTCCTTCTCTAAGGGCACATCTACACATCACCCTATGGTGACATAGTGACACACTATGGCAACATAGCAATCACGTGTCTACACGTGATTGCCAGCTACATCACCGTAGCAGCATGCTCCCCAGATATAGCACGCCACTATGGCAATGTAGCAGTGAAATTTAACCATGCCCCACATGCACAGCATAGTAACCACCTGTACTATGCCATGCTTTAGTACTTCCAAAAGGAAGTGCTAAAGCATGGCACCATAGCATGGCGCCATAGCAACATTGCCATACTGCGACGTGTAGCTGCACCCTAAGAGTGTAAAATCATTCTCTGCCTCTTTCCCAAACAGCCATTTCATAACACCATTCTGCAATTATAATGTATGGTTGTGACCAGAACTTAAGATGATGGTGCTCATTCATGTATCAGATTTTTGCTTCTAATAAAGTGAAAAATGTTATTTTCCCCCCATGTTTAAATGTTAATTTTGTAAATACCATATGCCAACTCAAAGCTTAGCAACAATAGCAAAGCAGAGTCTGGGAAATACTGGTCTGGAAGATGGTGTTTTTATGTGGATTCTAGTCATCTAGATGGATTATCCTGGAAGCAGAAAAGTTTGTTGTAGATCACATTGTTGTTCCAGGAAATGGACTTTGGCTGATAGAATTTCTTATATTTTACAGCAAAATCCCAGTAACTCTCACAGATCTCCTCTATGCATCTTTTAGAGATAGGGTGGCTAAAATTTTGGTAATGTAAAATTGTAGAAGAATAAGGGTGGGGAGGGATGTTTTCCCCTGACACAGCAGTACTGTCGTGCAGCATATATTGTGAAAATCCCTCATGCCAATTTATTTTAGAATTATTTCTCTTCATTCTAAAGAAATAGTTTTTATTTCAAAATTGTTTACACAACGCTGGGATTTTTATTTTTCATTAAGTTTATTCAGGAATATAGCTGGAGTTGTTTTGCCCTGAGACCTCTTTGGCAGACAGATATTTGGTAGAATTTTATAAATATTTTAAGGAACAATTTATTCCCTTCCTATTTAAGCCCATGAATTATTCATTGCCTATCACATCTTCCCTCCTTTAGGCAAACAGCAGTAGTTACCACACTGTTCAAAAATGAAAGCTGTTCAAGGTAAAGATGAGTTTCATTAATTAATTACTACTGTAATACTTTACCTAAGGCTATCACAGTTTGTCTAGGGATAGTTTCACCTCAACTTGGATATGTTTACAGGGATTCAAAAGAAACAAATTAAAACAATCCCTTTTTATTGTTGTGATTTTTTTTCCAGAAATGCTTCTTCATAATAGTGCTTTATGTTTATGTAATACCTTTCATCCAAGTATACTGAAGCAGTTTACAATTAATCTTCACATACCTATGGTAGACAGGAAGGTATTATCTTCTCCATTTTACACCTTGCCCAGATGAGGTGCAGAGAACCTCAGCTAATTTACTTAAAGGTCACATACAACCAGATCCTGCCATCTTTGCGAGGGCTGTGCAAACCAGCACCGTTCTATTTCGACATTTCGATGAAACAGCGTTTTGAGTTTTGTTCCATTTCGAAAGCACTGTTCCGTTTCATTGCGACTCGGTTTCAATGTTTTGCCCATAGGCTGTAATGGGGAAGCACAAAATTGCCTATAACTTTGTCATTTATTGCCTGATTTGGATGAAACTTGCAAAGATGGTGGCCCCTTCTGAGGACACAAAGCCTGCTCTGTTTCAAGGACATAGGTGCAAAGGTTTCTGGGAAACTACACCTCAAGTTGTAGACAAGCAAAACTCCTGTCACTTGCTGGCAGTGGCAGCCTCCTGTCACCTGGCATGCAGATCCGGGGGCCCGCACCCCCAAGAGGGCTGCGGGGCTGTGCCGGACTCCTCCTGGGGGTACAGGCCCCTGATCTGCCTGCCAGATGACAGGAGGCTGCTGCTGCTGGCTGGGATTGGGGCTGCAGCCAAGTAAGGCCAGCTTTGAAACTCGAAACATTTTGAAACTTTCAAAATGTTTTGAGTGCCTTTGTTTTATTTCGAAGGCTTTTGTTTCATTTCGATTTCACTGTTTCAAGCACAAAACGCATTGAAACAGCTTCGAAATAAAACACCTCGTGAAATTTTGCATAGCCCTCATCTTTACTTTCACAGCAAAGTCTTATGAATCCCCATTTATTTCACTGGGCTTACTATATATGAAGCCAAATTGCCTGTGGCCTTTAAGCATGCTATAATCCAGTCCTCACTCTAGAAACTTGTGTGGTGATCACTCCACTGTAGGTGTAGTCTCTCAACTTCCCCTTTAAGAAGGAGACAGACTGTAGTTTATGGTTAAATCCAGCAGCATCTTCATTTGCTTCAGCTTCTCAGACTATTCAAAGCTTAACTATGGTACAGGGGCACCCTAGAAGTTGTTTGTTGAATTTTTTAGCTATTGTCCATCTTTTGCTGGACAATAGATTGTAGGTTTTCCTCTCAGATGGAGACCTTATTGTGATCATGCATTCCTCCATCATCTCCAGGCAAGGCTACTGTGATGAGATATATGAAAGCATCTTGGAAGGCCTTTTGGAAAATTCAGCTACTGCTGACTATCCTTTAGCTGCAGGACAGACTGACAAAGTCGTATTGAATTTGTGCTGCAGGCTCTGTTCTGGCTACCCAGGTTTTAACTAGTACAAACCAGATGTTAATTATTAACTATAAAACCTTAAGTCAGGGGGTTCCAAGATTTGACCCATGGGTCAAATGTAGCCTGCAAGCCTGTGCAATGCAGCCCACCACCAAGGACTGCTCCTCTGAAATGGCTGTTCAAAAGTAAAACTGCCCTGAGTGATCCAGGACCCAGCCACCTGTGCAGTCTTTAGTCTTTCCACAAACACATTTCCTCACTTCCATGTGGAAGGGAAGAAAAGCCAACTCTGCATTTCCTGAATCTTGTGGGTGCGCAGATTTGCTTCCTGTGTCCTTAGGGAACGAATAGAGGTGAAGATTTGTTTGTTAGGCTCAGTGGATATTATCCATCCTCTCAGCCCCACAGGTTCACTAGGAGAGGAAATATAGTCTGAAGCAGTGTTATCATTTCTGTCATAGAAAATGTCCTCCTTCCAAAGGGTTTTAGATTCTTTCTTTTTTGGCTTTTCCTTCCAATGGGCTGTTTGGGTTGCTGCAGCCAGATTCAGACCTGACTATAACATTATTCCAGTGGGGCCATGCAAGTCCTACCTAGCCCCAAGCACATCATGAGTCAAGACTCAAAATCATGAGATTGGCTTAAAAGTTACAAGACTATTTTTAATGGATGGCAGCTTTCTCAGAGCAAGACTGCTGCCAAATCTTATTAATCTGTGAAACGAGTGAGAAATAACTCCCCCCCCCCCGCACACACACACTATATTATAAAGACTTTATTTTAATTTTTAAAAATAAAGAGCTTTATGGATGCCTATCACTTTCCATGCTTTCTTCTGCAGCCATAAGGGCAGGAAAGTTGTTGGGGGGGTTTTAAAGAAAAGCCAAATCTCATGCTTTCAGAAGGCAGGTAAAGAAAAACACTAAATATCACTGAAGAGTAAGCAACATGCTGCCAACTGCAGGATCGCAACCGCTATTGTGTCTTGATTCCTGCTAATTTTCTGGGATCTGTGTGTTTGGCGGTAGGTCTTACAGAGGTCCAACAGGGGATTGTTCATGATGGGATGCTGTCAAGAGTTATATTCATAAAGACCTCTGCTCTGTGTTCACTGTGGTGAGAGCAATCCAGCTCTTTGTCAAGGGCTTTGAAGAATTTTTTTCTGAAGCTGAAATACTATGAAAATGAGTTACATATTTCCAGTAGTCAAAGCTCTATTTTAGCACCTTACAGTTTCCATTTTTATACAATGTAATGTACAGTTAATTAAATATACCTATAATACAATTAGTTTTGTTACAATTACAACAAATAGTCATTTTTGTTAGTATAAAACTGTATAAATGATACTTCTTACTATTATTTTTGCTTCCTTAATGTAAGCTGATTCCCCTGTTCTTGATCCTATTAATAATTTCATGTCTTTAGTGAAAAATTTAGCAAGATTCAAACTGCAGCAAGTCAGAAGCACTTCTACTTTAATAACCCATGTATTATATGTACGGTTAGAAAACTTCTGTTTAAATAGTCCCTTCATGGTGTTAACTACTGGAGGATTTATACAAAAGTTAAATTAATAGGATATTTCTGGTTAACACCATAGTTAAGGTTTTTAAATATGCTGAAGATGGGCAAGTGGAATTATGAAAAAATATCCTAATTAACAGCTTTGGTAAAGATACATGTAATTACACAGATGCCTTCTCGTAATACCAGTACCTTGTTTTGCAAAGGCAGTGCATTAAGAAAGTAAATTATTTAAAGGGGAAACTGGAAGTCTTTTAAAATTATAATTACAAATAAAGGATGTGTTAAGAACCTAAGTCCTTAAAGAGCTACTGTTCCAAGGTGGTGCATATCCCTAGTTCCTACTAAGTTATAATATAACCAAGCATATGGAGGGTCTTTAATTTTCAAATACGTCTTCAAGTCAGATGTATTATTTGAAAATCACTGTCTAATTTCCAAATACCTAAATCCCTCACCTAAAGTCTTTACCATGTATTGTGTGCCCAGAAAACTGAGACAAAGTGTGCATGTCTACACAAGATGTTTACTACGGAGTAGACTAATTAGCCCTGCAGTAAACATCTCATGTGTACATGTGCAGCCCTAATAAGCTTCAGAAAACTAATTAAATACAAGTACTATATTGCCATGGAATTTTTTACTCAGCAGCACCACATGTGTAGACACTGGTGAGGCTGATGGGGAAACAAGGATACTGCAGTGCGGGGTCTGGCTGGTGCCTAGCCCCACACTGGATCATCCTTGTGCCCCAACCAGCCCCACCACAGCACGTTGAGCTGGGCTGGAGCAGCCCCAGGCCGGCAGGCTAACCCTCCCAGACCTACTGTCAGTCGAAGCTGCTCCCATCCAGCTCAACATGTTGCAGTACCAAGCACACATGCCTAGGGACAATAAACTCCGGCACAATATGCACCAGAGTTAGTGCAGCATGCTAATAGCCTGTGTAGATACACCTAGAGAGTATTTGTCTTGGGATACAGCCTTTTTATCTATGCAATTTCTTATACATATGGATTGATACCATAATATAAACAATAGATAATGAGATCCAACCTGATAGATATTATTAATAGTCCTGTTATGACCGCAATTTGGAACCCATTGATTATGGATATAAATAATTTGATTTCTATTGCATGGTCTTTGATGTTTTTTAACTGTATTTAAAAATGTAATTGATACGCAAATTATATATCAGATACTGTTATGATATGTGAAACATCTAAAATGTTTAATTCTTTTCGAAAAATAAGGAAATGTTTTTCTCAACATAAAATTATATTCTGGTTTGCTGTCCAGTTTTATAAATTTAGTATGTGTTGTTCTTAACTGATAAAAGCTCTCATCATCATGACAATGTTGCCTGAATTACTTGCTCAGTAATATTTTGTGACATTATAAAATGTGAATGTGACACCTAGGAATATTAGTAAGAGATGGATTTGTTGGTTAGAAACCAAGTACTATAAAAATGCTATGACTAAGGGCTTGTTGAAATAGAATGGAGCATTCTTTGGATATGAAAATTATTTCTGCTTCATCCTCTTATCTGCTTCAAGTGAGATTGTATTATATACAGCTTTGCAATATTCATAGAATGGTGGAACTTTCTAACTAGCTGTCCAAGAGGACATAACCATATCAGAAGTACCTAGCAGCTGAAGGGTGTACTCCCTGTAGCCTGACCAGTGAAAACCAGGACAAAATGAATGGTTAGTTTTGCAGATGTTCTGTCTAGTCTATAACACCAGTGTTAAGAATTGTGACCTCTTCTCTCAGCCAGAATTTTTTGGTCTTCGGCTATAAGAGTAGGTATTCCACCTGCAGTGTTTCCCCTGAAATACACTTGATTTGACAGGCTTTAATTTAACAATAGGCACTTTGTGACTGTCAAAGTAGCCCAAGTTACAATGATGCACTATGGTTCACTCAAGAAAGAGAAGCCTGCTTATAAAAGCCTTACTGAAACTAGGCAGACAAGGTTCCTTGGGTGAATTTGATATCTTTTATTAGACCAACCCAAATGGTTGGAGAATAGTTATTAAGCAAGCTTTCGGGTTCAAAAACCCTTCGTCAGGCTAAGGAAGCTTCAGCAGTTGGTGTGTGCTCTTCCTGGATGGAATGAAAAGTAAAGAAGCCAGGGGCTGGGCTGGGGAGTCAGTTGCCAGGCAGACTGTAATGAATCAAAAATCCAATGTCTATGTTTAGTCCATGATCTCTAGTATCCAGCAGGTTGATGAAATGGAGCTCATAGGCTCGTCTCTGGGATGTGTTGTGTAAATTTCCCTTGAGGATCAGGACTGAGAGATTGGAGAGAGAGTGGCCCTCCTGTGAGAAATGTGCCCCCACCGGTAATTGGGTGTTTCTGTCTTTGATGGATTTCCGGTGTGCGTTCATTCTGGTGCGCAGTTGTTGTCTGGTCTCTCCTACATATCTTCCATCAGGGCACTTGGTGCATGGGATGAGGTATATTACATTCCTGGAGGTGCAGCTGTAAGATCCTGGGATGCTGATGGCTCTGTTGTGGGGTGTAGTAATTGTGGGGGTGGTGGAGATGTGGGGGCAGGTTTTGCATTTCTTGTCCTGGCACGGTCTGGATCCTTTTGGTGTGTTCTGGGGTTGAGGAAGTTTGCTTGTGGTGATGAGGTTGGCGAGGTTCGGTGCTTGTCTGAAGGCTAGGATGGGTGGCTCTGGGAAGATCTTTTTAAGAATAGGGTCTTTTTCTAATATGGGTTGCAATTTTTTGAGGATTTTCCATACAGGTTCAAGGGATGGGTGATAGGTCATAACCAGCGGTGTGCAATTTGTGGGTGTTTTTCTTCTGTACTGCAGCAGTTCTTCACGTGGTATCCAGGGGCTCTTTCAAACGTGCGATCTATCTCTCTGGAGGAGTGTCCTTGCTGGGTGAAAGCCTTTTTAAGATTGGTGAGGTGGCAATCCCGGGTGTGCTCTTCAGTACAGATGCGGTGGTATCTGAGGGCTTGGCTGTATATCACTGCTTTTTTGGTGTGTTTCGGGTGATTGCTGGTTCTGTGCAGATATGTATGTTGGTCTGTGGGTTTCTTGTATACTGTGGTCTGTATTTTACCCTTCTGGATACTGATCCTTGTGTCTAAAAAGGGGATGTTGGTGTTGGAGTATTCTAAAGAAAGTCGGATGGAGGGATGGTGACTGTTAAATTTCTGGTGGAACTCAAGTATAGCTTTCATAAGCTATAGCCTACTTCATTAGATGGTACACACCTAGAATTAATGAGGCTCTCAAATACAGATGACAAAATCATGACAAACAGCTTGTAACAAA
>NW_005842247.1:1135539-1156581 GCF_000455745.1 Alligator sinensis
AGCAGGAAATGGTAAACCAGACTCTGTCTGCCGTGTATGATCATACATTGCTATGCAGATGTGAAGAAAGATTGTTTTATTGCTGCTTTCAATATGCAATACTATCTGGCTTTCCATCCTCTATTTTACTAAGACTTTGGTCCAGTCAGTGTCTAAAGATTCACTGTTGCCCTTTGAGATCTTCCAAGTTATTTTGTGGTGGGAGGAAGGAAAACTACAATGTGTATAAAAATTTCAGAGTGCCAAAGGTAAAGAGGAGGGGAGGCAAGGGTGCCACCAGTACCTCATCCATGGGTAAGGCGGGAACAGATGAGGAAGAAAATGTGTCCCACATTAGAGATAGTCAATAATAACAACAACAGCAACAATAATAATAAAACATCAGTCCTTGCCAGTCTGAGCTGGGGTAAAATCCTTTCCTGACCCCATATCTGGTTATCCATTTGCCTGTGAGCATGTGAACAAGACCCACCAACAAGTACCTGAGAGGTTTTTGAGTACTATTAGGAGGTTCAGTGCACTGCAGTCAATGTTCAGTGCTTCAGAAGAATGTTGAAAAAAAATAGAAACCCACATGCATATGGGAAGGAGGTTGTAAGTTGTAACATAATCAACATCACACTAGGACCTTCAGGCAGAGGTGGGACTAGACATTACAGGACATTAGATGCTGGCAGTTGCTGAGGTGCTGCTTGACCTCTGTTAGTGTGGTGAGCTGAAGGAGCCAACACCCATCACAAAAAGATGATAGAATTTAGTTAACTCCGCTGGCAGGCTACCTTTTCCAACTGTGGCATATTGAGCCAATATAGAAGCAAATGAGAAAGAGCGATACCAGGAAAAGGCATTTGTTGATGATACAATGCCCATGAGTATCAACAGATGCAATTCCACATAACGAAGCATGTGGCTCTAATTTGGCATTTCTTGCCATTGGGAGGAGTTTCTTGTATAACAGATGTCACTTCTAATCCTATATTTCTTTGGTGCCTGTGTCCTGTAAAACTGGGATGCCAACCATAGGAGCAGGCAGAAGGCCATTGCAACAGATGGTCATGAGTTTAAGTCATGTTAGGATACCAGTATTTGCAGAAATTCGAGTGTTGAAACTTAGAATCCTACCCAGAATGTAAGAATGGCAGCCACTAACGTTGTTGGCATATGACATTATTACACTGCTCATGGTCTGAAATTTGAAAGTTATTAAAACACACTTTTTTAAAGCTGCTCTAACATTTGCCTGGCTGCTTACAGCCCCAAGCAGCCGTTCTGACAGTCAGGAGTCCCTTGGTTTGTAAAGGTAAATAGTATCTTTTACTGGACCAACATAGGTCTGTTATTGAAGGTAAACTTCTTTGGTGTGAGGATGAAGTAGTTCATTTTAGTAGGGTTGGAAATCTGGATATCAGTTATGGTCTTATAAGTATTTAAGGGAGATTGTGATGCCTCCATGATGGGGAATGTTGGTACTAAGGCCTGTGATATCCATGGCTGCTAGGGTGATATTCTTGGGGCTTTGGTTTATGTTGTGGAGTGTGTGGAGAAAGTCTATCGTGTCTTGGAGCAAATTTTGTCTTTTGAGTGACGAAGAGAAGAAAGAGCGTCTTCGCAGACAGGCACGCTAACCTAGTGAGGAGGGCTTTAAACTAGGTTCGTTGGGGGATGGAGACCAAAGCCCTGAGGTAAGTGGGGAAGCGGGAGACCAGGAGGAAAAGCAAGTAGGAGGAGGCAACAGGGGAGCTGCTCTCATACGTCCTTAGAAATCAGGGCAATCAAAATGGACACAGCCTGGGAAACAAACAGGAAGAACTGGAAGTCCTTGCACAGTCATGGCACTATGACAGGATTGGAATAACAGACTTGGTGGGAGCTCACATGACTGGAACACTGTCATGGATGGGTACAAACTGTTCAGGAAGGACAGGCAGGGGAGAAGAGCAAGAGGAGTTGAACTTTATGTAAAAGAGCCGTATGATTGCTCAGAGCTCCAGCATGGAACCCCATTCACCCCACATCCAGGCAGCTAAGCAAAGCCTTGGCTGGAATGATATAATTAGGGCTGGTCTTGGTTTGAGCAGGGGGTTGGACTAGATCACTTCCAACCCTACATTTCTGGGATTCTATGATTTCACCATTTTGCACAGTGCAAGCTGAAAGATGAGCAAGAGCAGTGTGAAGATGCCCCACATAGCAAAAGAAGTTTCTGCTATAGATCAAGTGAAGCAGTTTCCTGTAGGACCTCTTCATACAAATAGTGGCAAAACAGCTGAAGAACAGCCTGTGTGCTGCTGTTCAATGGTAACCAGCTCCACGGCAGGCTCCCTCAGCCAATCAGAGGCATGGGAGAGCCTGCCCTGAAAAACACCTGAAATTGTCTCCTGCAAGCCTGCAGGGAGTCTGCTTTTCCCCCCACCAGAGCCTGAATTACTGTGGTCCCTGCTTATGAATCTATCAGGGCTTCCTTGTTTCTGTATCTTGGGGATCACATAGAATATTCCTAGCATGGGAGAATGAGGCAAGTAGATCATTTAGTTTTTCTAAGAGTTGCCAGGGGTGGGGTTTGATGGTATTTTTGAGTTCAAAGCTTAATACCACCGTATGGTCTTCTTTGAGTTACTTGTATTAGGTGGTGTCATAGAATAGTCTGTCATTCCGACTGAGGTAGCCCTCATGATTTAGGATTAGTTATCACCCCCCTTTTGTCTACTGGTTTTATCGCTATTTACTCATTGGATCTTAGCGACTGTGTGCTTTTTCTGTCTGAGAAGAAGAGGTTATGGCAGTAGCTATGTATGTTGAGAATTTCATTGTTGATTTCTTTCCTAAATAGTCAGTGGTGTGGTACCACAAAGTGTGGTTTTGTCTACTAGGGTCTGTACCATTGTTCTTGCAGTTGGGAAGAACACTGGGAAGGTTGCTACTGTTCTTCTTTTGGTTGTGGAAGAATTCTTTTTAAAAATGTTCTAATTCCTTAATATTGTCACATTGTTTCTCTGGGTAGAAGCTTAGTTTATATATGTTGTTAATGTTGGGGTATTAAGTAGTGCACTTCTGGTGGGTGGGCATTTTCCTGGTTCATTTCTGGACTGATGATTTCCATTAGGGGATTCCACTTCTTCTGGTGTTGGATGGCTGCCATCACAGTTTTATTTGGTAGCAGCCTATAGTTTACTACATAATAGTTAAAGGTTTATTCTAGGTTTATTTTTTTTTCCTTCTGTGTACTGGAGAATGTGAAGATTTCTTGTTTCAGTAGACCTCTGTTGGAAGATATTAGGTAAAGGAGATGGTTTCTCTGTTTTTCTAAGTGCTCCTGCATAGTGATTAGCAAAGTTAGTTGTGTGTGCTTGTTACAGAGTTGTGCACTGCAGATCCTCTAGAGGTGATGTTCTTTTTCTTTGTAAGCTTGGGAAGTGGATGTTGCTCTTTAGACTGACTTCTTTTTTCTTCATGTTTTGAATTTTCTGTTTTAAAGTGACAGATGTTGGAATCTTCCACGTTGGAGCAGTGTTGTTGTAGTTCTGCCATGATGGTTTGTGTGGGGAGGTGTTATCCTTTTTGGACTAATAGAGAAGAGACAAGTCTTCAGGTTTTATGTGCCTTGGGATCCCCGGGGTATAGAGATGCCTTGGCCAGGAAATATCTCATATGTTTGAGGTAACTATGATAGTTCTATTGCCCATGAAAACCCATAGATAAGAGGGATCCTGCACCGGCCCACTAGGTTGGCATAATAGTTGTTTGGCAAGCAGACATAACAAAGCTGAAGATCTAGTTCTGAATCTGTGCTCACTTACTCTTCTGCACCACAGAAGCTCAAGTCTTGTAACATCTGCCTAATAGGGTCTAAAATAAAAATATTGCTCTCTGCTAAAGAGAACGCGTTATTTCTTTAGTATATTGGGAAGCAAAGTGCTTACGCTGGTCTGATTCTTCTTCCATTGAGGTTACCAGTAAAATAATAAAGCTTCAATTTACTTCAATGGAAACAGAATTAAGACAACATGGGCTGCAATCTACATGTCGCCCTACATGCTATGTCTCCATATAGCATGCTATGATGATGTAGTGATTATGTGGGTCTACATGTGATCGGCAGCTATGTCACTGAAGCAGCACGTTCCTCCATTTTAATTCTCCGCTACGACAACGTAGTGGCAAAATCTGTGCATTGCATGCATGGCGCAGTACGGGTAGTTACTGTGCCGTGCTTTAGTACTTCCAAAGATACGTAGCAATATCACTGTATGGCGATGTGTATGGAGTACTTTTAAATAAGTCACACTTTATTAATAATTCATATTAAGTAGCAATGATTGAACTTGATTGAAAAATAATCTAGGATAAGATTTCTTGCATTGGTAATTTTGATACAACTGGTATTTTCTCTCTAAATATACTTTCGGACAATATGAATATATCATTCTTATAACATTGCAACATTTTACAGTCAATCAGAGCTCTCAAATGTCATACAGGTGCACATGAATATCAGACTATAATGACCATGTTTATGAGTATTTTACCATATCTATCCAAGTCTAACACAACTCTGAATTTAAGATGACCCCCCACTAATTAGATTATATATATAGAAAAATCACAAATTGCTTACAATTTTCCATGTATAGATTCTAACTATCAGGAGGTCATCTTAAGTTCATCCCTTTACTGCTGCAACAGGGAGGTATGTGAGGGAGCAGGTGGCTAGGTGTGGGGGCAGGCAGTCCTCTTGCTCCCCCCAGCTTATCCACCATGCAGCCTGCCCCCCTCCCCACATAGTGCCTGGGCCTGTGTCCCTGCTGCCTGCCCTCCTGCCTCCCTTTGCAGCCTCTGCTGCCTCTGCCCCTTTCTGCAGCCTCTGTCTCCCCTGCTCCCCACAGCTTCTGCTCCTTTCCACAGCCTCTGTGCCCTGCCCTCCCCCTAGTTACTTACTGTCAGGCATTGCTCTAGCTCTGTCTCCATTCCTTTCCAGGCATGTAGCACATGGAAGTCCTGGCCTCTGCCTGAGCGTTCATTAGCATCCTGGGACCGGAGCTGCTGCCGTGGCCGGGGCTGGAGCTTCCATGTGCTCTGTGCCTGGGAGGGAGTGGAGCCATGCCTGACAGTAAGCAGCAGGGCGAGGGTGGGGGAGAGAGGAAAGGGCAGAGGTTGTTGAGGGAAGGCAGGGAGTCAGAGGCTACACAAGGCAGAAGGGGCAGGCGACTTCTGCAGCTTGGACTCTGGACCCAACTCACACTCGGGGCCTGAGTTTGAGCCATAGCAACCACCTACCCTCCTGTCCCTTTTACTCAAATCCAATACAAGGGCTTTTTTCCCCGTTATGTTGAATGGAGAAAAAAACCTTGTCTTGGATTTGAGTAAATACAGTATATACTTTCACAACAGATTATTGATTTCAGCACCTATACAATATGCAAGTCAGTACACTTTCATCTACTCTGTCTGAAATCCTTATACATATGCCCCCAAATATGTATAGTAACTACTCTTCTTTCTTCTCAGTTAAAAAAAATAAATTCCCACCATCCATTCCCAGTGCTTTTTTATTCATACTACATCATACTTCACCACGGTAATAACAACTTGAGGGTGCTCCCTGTCACTTTGACCATAAGGCACACATTAAGCAAAGCAAGTTTTTCAAAAGTGACTAGTCATTTTGAGTGCCTCAAGGTTTTCAGCTGCTCAGTTTGAGATATTGCAAAGAGGCCAGAGGTGAATTCTTAGTACCTTTTAAAAACCAGGCCCATTTAAAAAAATGCATGTGCATTCTGTAAAGGATGCCATTTGAATTTTAAAACTCTCCTGACAAGTGTTATGACTGACCAGTAAAGTATTAGGTTGCTTTTAGGAATGCGGGATGTGGCTTTGATTTGCCAGTTATGTAAAGAAGCTCAGATGAACTGCACAGTATAAGTCAAGCAGCTATACAATCAGCAAGTTTTATGCAAATCTGCCACCAAGGCACATAGACATTTTACTTTGTAATAAAATCTTCGCCTTGATCAGTGAAGTCTGTAATATTTCACAAGTTAAAATTAAATGCATTATATAACCCAAGTTGCTGTGCAGCCAGCAAGTAGGCAAATCTTCCATGAGTATACATAGAAATTTCACTATTTCTCTGTGACCAGTGAAGTTTGTATCATTTCAGTAGTGGTAGCATGTGGCTCAACTCAGGTGTAAAATTAATCTATCAAAAACTGTGTCTACAGAAATATGCCATTTAATTGGTAAGGTGATCTCAATAAAATATAGTATCAGTGCAAGATGGTGCTTTAGCACAAGCTGCATTTTTGCTGCCAGATATGTAAAGAGGACATTGGTGATGGACCCCAGCCAAAAAAAATTGAAATTGAATTTCAAGAATTAATTTCCCTCAGAAACTTTTGTGGGTATAGATCAGGAAGCTTAGACTCAAACCTCTTGTATAGAGCTGTATTGATTAATATCTGTCTGCTTCTACCACTCTTATCACTGTAGTACCTGACTGCTGTAGAAAGGCTACTACAGTCCTGCATGAGGACTGTTGGTTGGTGCAGACACTGAGGTCCATCCACCTAAACTGTCTTACAGCAGGGATCAGCAACGTATGGCCTGTAGGCTGAATCTGGTCCATGGGGTCAATGGATCCATCCCACATTACTGGAGGACTTCAACAGTGTTTTGGCAGCAAGGGACTACATTGGAGCTATGGGGCTAGAAGCTGCATCTGCATGTTCCACAGGTTGCAGTATGGGCACAGTTCCCAGGTGTCTGGCCCCAGCGTAGGCATGGGCAAAGTCCCCCACCAGTAGAAGCCACCAAAGCCCGGCATGAATTGGACCAGAACCAGGCTGGTTTTGCCCACAGCTCCCAAAGGCCACTTATCTTACAAGATTAGATCCATAAGAAAATTGTTTCTCCTTGTCTCTCTTTGTAGGTCAATATCTTTCATGTTGGGAAAGCCAAAGGTTATACATCTAGTCACGTAGAATATAAATGTTTACCTTTCTACCACCGATTTCTGTTCTTGTGTCGCACTTCACTTACTTAGAACCTTACCAAACTTTTCTGAATAACTTATAATGTATTTTGTGAATGAGGGTGGGACAACTCAGGTTCTTACGTGTTCAGTGCCCATAAGTGGGGTCAGATTTTCAAAAATAAGTTGACTCCCTTTAAAAAGGTCAGGTTTTCCAGGGTATTCAATATCCCAGTAACATCATACGCTGAGAAGTTTTTGAAAATGTAGTGACTTATTTTGGTGCCTAAACAGAAAAGCAATTCTTATGAAAGACAGGCTTCAGTTTTCTGTGTCAAGCTCTTTGTAAAATTCTGGCCTATCAGTATTATAAAAATACACACTACAGCAATTAAATTATGCCAAACCATTGATACAATATGCCAGTTTAATCTGACAAAAATAATATGCCTCAAAGTCAAATGACATACTGTAGCAACAAGATTATTTTTAGGTCAACTAGTTAAGTTGAAAATGCTATAAATATTAATCCTATACTCCTCCCTGTATGCACGGACCTTATCCTGGATTGAAGAGAAATCACCAGTACTCTCCTACAATTAGTAGGCTTGGTGCATTATGAGATTCCTACCTTTCTGTGGGATACCAAGTATAGCAAAAAAACAAAACATTGAATTAGTTGGATTGATTCTCTGCCACAGTATGGTAACTTAGTAACAGTATAGGAATGCCTGTCTACTAGTATGTGCTGACATCATGAAGCTTGATCAATAATATGGTTTCAGTTCAAATGGTAAAATATGCAACTGTAAAAGGAGTTGTATGGATCAATAATTAAGCTGTGTGACATTATTGCCCAAGTATGCAATGCTGAACTTCAAAATACTGCTAAATCAGTGAAATATGAAAATTAACTGCTAGGTTATGCAGCTTATCATTAATATATACAAACTGATGGCCAAATTATATGGTAAAAATCAGAAGTAAAGAAGACAGTGTAATGATTAGAGTGTTAAGAAATGTTCAAAGCTAATGAAATGTTTGTTTTAAATGTCACTTGATTATTCACAGTGGTGTAGGGATTTTCCTGATCAGACGATTACCCAGAGCACTAGTTTTCTCCTGTAAGATACAGTATTGCCCTTAATTTTTAAATATTATTTTGTTTCCAGGATTTGCATTTACTGGGTAAAACGTATTGCTCCCAGTGTCAGCTTTTGTTGATATCTGACATTGTCTAAATGGTCTGAGTCATGCTGTTTGAGTGCATTTCTCCATAGACGCTGTTTGACAATTTTTCCTTGTGAAGTAGGCTCAAAAGGATATTGTGTTTATGGGGCATGAAAACTTTAGGCATAGATTCCATTGGTAAAAAGGTCTAAATCTTCCAATGCTAACCACCATTTTTATTCCAGTTAATTACCTGCAGGTGCCAGGGACCAGTTTAGGTCCCCTAGGGCCACACTGAGTAACCTGCAGCACAGAAGCCATAAGTGGCTTGGACAACTTCTGACTGTGGCATATGGCAAGTTGGGGAAAAGGAGGCAGCATGGTGGCAGGCAGCAGAAAACAGATCATCAGATCAGGAAGGGAGCACAGGGAAGAAAGCAGAAGAGTAGCTTGGTCAGGGAGCAGAAAGCTGAGCAACAGATTGGGCAAGGGAAAGGAACTGGAGTGGCACTCAGGGAGGGTTTAGTGCTAATTTGTGATATGCCAGCAAAAAAGGGTGGCCCTTGCTGTCTTAGGTTATGGGCATACATTAATTTGTAGTGCTTCAATAATAGAGTGCTGTAGAGGTATGCACACATGCAAAACTCTCTGGCTGGAGCACTACAAAGTTGCTTCTAAGGTTCCTGGCAGACATTACACTGAAGACCTGAGTATACTATTTATGGTGTGATTAAGAGCAACCCTGTCCCATGTTCAGGAAATTGTTAGCTCAACAAAATAGGAAACCAGCTACAAAAATATTTCACAAAATAAGTATAACATTTCTGGGCTCTTTTCTACTGCACCTTAAATTGAATGTGTCAGCAGGGTCCCAGCAAGGCTCCCCAAGAACCTTCTGTGGCTGGGTATGCTGTCAGGGGGCTAGCTGTTCTCCCTACCACCCTCTTTGGTTGGGGATAAATGTAGAGTAGAGTACTGTGGGATGCTATGGGGCCTGTAGCTCTATGTATAACTGTCCACATATTGTATGTAGTGCTATAAAACCTATCACTACTGAGAATTTCCTCTTTGAAACAGGAACATTTTTGTGGCTGATCTGCCATTTTTGTAGCACTACAAATAATGTCAACATGTGGATGCTCATTTGTAGAGCTATAAGGGTGTTTGCAACACCACAAATGTAACACGTCCATAGCCTTAGTCATCTACCTGTGTGGATCTGCAAATGGATTTAAATGACCTAGCCTGTACCCAGGTACAAACACAGGTGCATGAATGTACCTGCTACGATTTTTGCCAGCAAAACAGTGAGCCCTTAAAACATAGTCTGGTAAAAATCATTACTGTTTATTGTTATATGGTAGGCTGCTTGTAACTACTAGATGTGCTTACATTGTCCTTAAGATTGGCATCAAGTGGTCTCCGAAGATCTTTAATACAGAAAGGTCTTTGCTACAGTTGTGGATGTATGTGCAAGCTACACCGCACATTCATGGTGCAAGTACATTACCAATGTTCCCAGCCTGAATACAGCTGCAGTACGTGACTAACAATTCCAAATTCACTGCCAAACAGTTAATGCTTGACCTGCTGTGGAGAGCTGGAAACTCGCTTCTGTTTAAGAAGCTTCACGTATCAGCTCATGAGACACTGAGCTATAGAATCAGCCTGGCTCTTTGTGTCCTTGTATCTTTTCATGTTTTATTTATCAGTAAAACAAAAAGTTCAAACTATCACTGGAGACAGGCTTTCTTGACAAGTCTTGCCCAAGTTCTCTGGTAGAATCTTTACTACACTAAGAAATGTTGATAGCGAAAATGGTTGCTATGTTACAGTTGACTCACGATTGGCCAGTTTCGCATGAAAAATACTGTGTTAGTTTTGAAGGCCTGCATTGCTTACAGTTCCAGAAATTAACTCTATTAATTCTTGTACCTCTAGCAAAATAGTGACATTTCTTTGAGGTTAAACAGAAGAATTCTTGAAAACCCCAGACTTTTTTGGGTTTAGAATCAGATGGAACATGGTATTTTACATAGTTTTACTTTTATTTTGTAAGAAATTAATTAGGACTGCCAAACAATGAAAACATTTAATAGCATGATTAAAAAAAATAGTTTTGATTAATTGTGATTTTAATTGCACAGCTAAAAACTCAAAATTATGCACAGAAAATTGCAAAATTATGCAAAATTATCTAGGTACTTTGGTTGTGGGTGGAGGTGAAATTTGTGAAGGTGCTAGGTGCTGTGGAGGGGGATGTGGGGTTTGGAGCCCGGGGGGAGGGGAAGGGAGGGGGGCATCCCTGCATGCCCTGGCAGGATGCGGGGTACTGTGGGTCAAGAGTGAGGGGCAGCAGCAGGGCTGGGGGGCTGTGGCTTGGGAGTGAAGGGCGGGCAGACACACACATACACATGCATGCACACACACATATACAGCTCCCAGCAGGTAAGTCTGTGGAGGGGGAGGTGAAGAGGGAGAGGGAAGGGCAGGAGGAACAGATTGAGGCCACAGTGGTGAGGGAGGGAGTGAGGTGGATGGGGCCCTGGGGCAGGGTGGGTCATGAGACAGAGCTGCGGGGCATGGGGGAGGGCGTGGCTCCCAACCGCTGCACACACCCCTGGGGGAGGCATGCAAGGCACGTGCCCCCCCCAATTGCACGGAGTGGAGGTAGGCTACCCACTGCAGGCTGGGGCTTTGCACCCTGCTGTCTTTGTCCTGGGAGCCACATGCTAGCTGAGCCACGTCCCATGCCTGCACGGCTCCCAGGGCAAAGGCAGCAGGACACAGAGCCCCAGCCCGCAGCAGGCAGCCTGCCTCCACCACATGCACAAGTCCAAGGGGCACATGCCCCCCATGCCTCCCTGGGGGTGCATACAGCAGCAGGGAGCTGCCACCCACACCTCTGTGCCCCTGGACAAGCTGCCGTCCGTCCCATGACTCACCCTGGCCCCAGGGCCCCATTCACCCCAGGGCCTGCCTCTGGCCCTGCCCCAGTCCCTCCCTTGCCATGGGACCCTCAATCTGCACCCCGCAACCCTTCCCTCTCCCCCTGCCCTTCCCCCTCCACAGACTTACCAGTGTGGCACTTCTCAGCATGCAGGCTGTGGCTGCTTGTGTGAGTCCGTGTCTGCGTGCACACACTCCCTCCTCCTGCTGCAGCTATCCAGAGCCTGCGCCTGGGCTGCCCTGCGGTCCTCTGCACTGCCACTGCTGCCCCACTGGGTGGCCTGGCAGTGGCAGAGTGAAGCCCAGGCACAGGCTCCAAAACCACGATTAACATGTTAAAAAAATTAATGCAAGAACCAATTAATGTGTTAATCACGTGTGTTAACTGTGATTAGTTGACAGCCCTAAAATTAATAAAAAAGGAACTTCTGGTATATAACAAAAATTCTCATTGCTTGTGTAGGCAATCAGAAATCAAATTAGTTTGCTAACTGTACTACCACATTACCAATAGAAGACTGAAGTGCAGAGACAGATAGTGAATCTGTGTATTTAGCTGGAAATCCATGGGATTTTGGTCCTGATTTCATTTGAAGGGTGGGGAAGGGATACTTTTGACTCCCTAAATGGCTCATGAGATTATAGAAAACTGTTTGTCTTCCATGTGTTTTTCCATAGAAAGGGAATTAGAATTTCTTAGGTATCAGTGACTTGTAGGAAGGAGTTGATATAAATACAGCTAGAGACTGTTGGCCCCAGCAGTCTTCTGGTACGTAGACTCTTCCTGAAAGGCATGTCTGGTGTTCTAATATGCAATTAAAGATACCACTTTATTTATTTATTTATTTACTGAGGAGTGACCAAAAGATATACTGGGTGCTTCACAACAGAAATCAGAATCTCAGTTTTATACCTGGAAGAACAACTGAGGGCAAAAATAGTCAAGAGGGATGGGGGAAAACAGAGGTTATACTACTGTGCTCATATGGACTGTGTTCTTCATTCACTGAACATCTTGGTGTTTCTTTATACCAAGGAATATCCAGATTTGAAGAGCAAATACTATTGAGTCACTCACTGTAGGCAGCAAGTGAAAGCTCCATCTCATGATTGACTGAACATTGTCATTGATAAGTCAGCAATTTTCAGTAATTTTCCTGAGAGACGAATAAGTAACTGAATGGAATTAAAATAGAAGTATTATTTTCCTCTGAGGAGGTGAGGAATGAGGTTTTTCTCACTTTTCATTTAATCTGTGCTTTAGAATATTGGAACTGTGTGCATGAGTGCACAGCAAGTTGGACCACTAGTCCTTCTGCTTTAAGTGACTGTAGCAATGGAGGCCTGACTTTGCTTCAGTGTTGTCAGTAGGAGTGGCACTGGGAATGTACACATTTACATATAGTTATTAAGGAGGGGTACATCTTGATGTACTCACACTTCATGCGAGATGCCTGGGAGAACTGCAAGATGAGGTGGATTGTCTTAAATTTAGCATTAGCCTTGGTTTGGCATCTCTTGTATTCATAAACATTGATATTTGACCTAATGTTCTTTCAACCTTTCCATATCTTACAAAAAGATGAATAGGAAATATTATTTTGAAAACACTCTTTCTGAAAGGATTGTTCCTTTTTTCTTCTGTTATCTATGCACAGGATATGTGATAGGATGTGTCCACTGGCATTCAGCACATCCTGGGTATTTGCAAATACTTGATCTATGATCAGGTCGCATTTTAGCTTGCCATTCAGCTGATAATCATTCTTTAATTACTGGACTGCTTCTGCTGTGTTTCAAAGGGCAAGGGTATTTGTTGCCAACTGCACTTCATACTAAAAAACTTGAAAAGATTCTTTTTTGTAATGCAAGATATCTCTCAAAAGAGATTATATAACTTCCCTTGACACCTCGTACTTCAAACAGAAGAACTGCTTCCTTGCTGGAAGCTAGCCAGATTGCTAAAATGAAATGTTCTCTGTATAATAAATTTTACCTAAGAGAATAAAAGATAGGCATATGAGGCTTCAATATAGAGACATTTGAACTGTATTTTTCTGTAAATAATAAGCAATATTTCCTCTTGAAGGCAACTACTCCTATAATTTGAACTTTAAACAAATAGCTAAAATCCCTTTTTTCCTTGACTGTAAGTATGCTGTCCATAGTAGCTAAGTGAGCACATTTCAAAGAACAGTAAATAATTTGAGCAGCATGTAGCTAATGAATTTAAATGAGCACATGCTCTATAAAATATCCCTAGCATCCAAGAAAGATTTTAACAGGCAGCATTGCAATACAGATTACACAGATAGGACCAGGGGTTTTTTGCTGGTGTAACTCTACTGAAAGCAGTGGAGGTTTGTTAGTACAGAATTCAGTGTATAATCTTTTAAAGCCCATGATAAATTCTGGTAATTCTGAAACAAAACAACCATATAATGTTTCAGGGAGTATTCTGTGCAGAGCAGTGTTAGAATGATACATGCTTGTGGTTTTCTGCTTCCACTCAGAGCACAGTAAATTGTTTGAATTTTTCATATAGCTTATTATTTGAGTAAAGGTCAAATGTAGTTGTAGAAACCCATGTAGACTTTATGCACAATGCTTTACATTAAGACCTGCACGCAAGCTGCCTTAAAGAGACAGCAGCCTGCAAGGCTCTTTAACCAGAAAAGGTGCTTTTCTTTTTAAAGCTTTCACCTTAATATAAAAGACTCTTAGATTTTCAGAAAGAAAGGCAAAAAATGCCTCCCTTCAGATGCATGGTTAAGAAGCTTAACTCTTTAAAAAAACCCTGAAGAGTTTGCCGTGCCAGTTATTTTAATAATGTTATCATTTCCCTGCAGGCAGTGCCTAAATAGCATTGTATTTCTATCTCTTTAAAATAATGAAAATAAAAATCACAGTCTTTCTGTGGAATTCTATATACTTCTCGACACTCTCTGTGCTCATTTTTCAAGCAAAATCTTCATCCTCCTGCATCTGTTTAAGTCCAAACATGCTGTAATCTCTCACTCCACTTTGGTTTTCTGTTTAATAGATAAGAAGACACATCAACTTGGCTTTTTTATATGTAGGGAGAAATTGATTTCCTTATATCTGCAAGGAGCATAGGATAGGATAATTTTTTAGGTGGCAAATTCAGAAAAGCAAGTGAAGATATAAAGGGTTTTGAAAAAGGTCAGCATAAAATAGAAACCTTGGAAACCTTAGATTTAGCATGAGAACAGGATTGAAATAGATGTGCTGATTAAGGCAGATTTTTTCTTTTCATATTATTCACATTTTTGTATATCTGATCAGAAGAATTGATCGCAATAAACTATTACTGGGTCAGGGAGCTCATGTCTTGCCCGACAGTCAGATCCTACAAACACTGATTACTAGGTGTTGTGGTTACTACCAGGATAATTCCTACAACAGTAATAAAAACTCAAGGTGAGATTCTTAAAGATACCTGAGGTGTTGTAATGACTGGAAGATAAAGCCTGGACCCCTATGGCCCCCTATGGCAAGGATGCAAGGAAATGGAGTCTGGCAACTATGTTTTCTATGTAGTAAATAAGGAGAGCTAAGCACTTCCAAACAGCACATTGAGCAGAGAGCTGTCTACACACAGTCAATAGGAAATGCTGAGCCAGGTGTGTATCTGAGTTCCTGCCTCTCTCTGGAGTTCAGATTCATCCTCTTAGGATAAATGTCTATATGTGTAAGGCTCACTCTTAAAATCCTATGGAAGGGGGAGGCTACTTCTGCCCAGATTTCGGATAGGAATCTAGGTTAGAGAACTCACCCTGCAAGGCTGAGAACTGGTCTCTAGGTCTTCTTCAGCTTCCTTTGAGTGCCATAATCATCAAGCTATAGAAGAGTCTGTGTGAGGGCTAGATCCCTGGACATCCAGCATAATTCTGAGAGTGATGACCAGAACCCAGGTCTCCCCAGTCTTAGATGTTGGTCTGAACTAGTGGTGGCCATACTTTTGGCCCAGCAGGCCATGCTGAGATCAGGCTCTTCACCACCCTACAGCACTGGGATTCGGCTCTGTACCACCCTTCACACCCAAATCATCATGCAAGGCTATACTGTCTGGTTTGTAGGGTAACCCATGTATCTGGAAATTTGGCAGCAGAGCAGTGCCACAGTCCCCTGCCATCAAATTGTTGGACCTGTGGGGAGCACGGTGGGCTGAACGACAGCAGCAGGAGCCTGACCTAGACTGTGGCCTGGGGGTTGGTCACTCCTGGTTTGAACCATTTCAGGCTGAGGAGGGACTAGTGCCCAGGGCTTCCCTTTTTCTGGGCAAGTGCTCTAACAATTAGAGATGAGCAGCCACACCACAACTGCCTCACCTCTCCCTGTATTTTTTAAATAAAGTGATTATAGCTGCTTTGCTTCGTGCTTGATTCAACGCTACTGATGTGAGGTCATGGTACGCAAGGCGCACCCAACCAGTCAGGACCCTTGGGAGACCCAGGCAGAATTTATGCACTGCTTTTCCTCATATCTAAATCATGACAGGCAGGTGGCACCCACTGCTCAGAGTGGGGCATTTCTGTGCATGGATGAGACTGTAAATTAATTAATGTAGGCACCTAATCCACTTTGGAGCAGGGATCTCCTGCTTTTTCTGATTTAAACATCTAAAATTAAATAAATACCATTTCAGGTGCCTCGTGTGCCTCTCTCAATCTTGCCTTAATTCTTAAGTGTTATCAGATTCAGGCCAGATCAGCAGCTAAGACTTAGGTGGGAAAAGTTTGATATCAGAGTGGGTTATTGGGAGCTCCCAGTTGCACTAGGAAAAAATCTGTGTAATGGAGCCCAACTGAGTTAGGGGGAAATATGCTTTTATTAGAGATTATAATTGCAAACATGAATTTAGTGCAGAGACTATAGTTTGCATACATTTTTTATGAGCTTATAATTAGTGCAGTTTTGACCTCCTGCAGGTTCAAGCTTTGGAAATGAAGAGCAAGCTACTCCTAAGGCAGCTGCGCCATCTAAAGACATCCCCAAGGGGACCAGTAGAGCTACACTGCAGGGATTGAGCAGCACAGCAACTCCCCGCAGGAGTTTACTTCCAGCGCCAAAAACTGCCACAGCACCTGCTGGTAAGTTTTTCAAGTCTGCATTCAAGAGTAACCATCTGCATTAGTCAAGTAACTTACAAATATTATTGCCACGCTGCTGTATTGCTTACACAGTTAATTTTCATGTGATCCTTGGGCACATTACCAAAACAGATCTGATTTTGATTCTGTTTGCCATGGTCTGTTTGAAGCACAGGCAAAGACCCAGGTCTATGTTCATTTTGCAAACTATTAAGAATGTCTGGAGTTCAAGGCATTTAGTGCTCCTGGCTGTCCATGTCATGGCTTTTGTGTGTATATTGAGTCCCAGAAAACAGACTTCTGAAAGCATGACATTAGTTTAGAGGGTCCTTTTAGAAGAGAATACATTGTTAGAGCTACTTTCAAGGTTGACAGCACTGCATTCCAAGCTCAGGAAATAACAGCATTTTCACCTGAAGAAGAGAAAGGAGACAAGCAAATGAGGTAATAAAGAACTGGTTTCAAATCCTTATCTAAACTGTCTTTCAAATCCGTGAAGACATGTCTTCAAACATGCCTAAAATAATCCCTGTTATCCTGTAGACCAGTGGTTCTCAACTTTGTTAGACTCAAAGCACCCCTGAAAAATGCCAGCTCTTACCTCTCTCGCTCACTTTTTGGACTATGGAAAAATAATAAAGCAATTCTTCTATTGCAAAGAACTCAGAAAGACCACAGCAGGTCAGAATATTTTTGTCATTATGGATTCCTATTTGAAATTTCTGTGAATATCTTATGACGCTTGTGTAGGTGCTTGCACACCTAACAGTGCTATTGTGCAGCACCCCATGGCACCCTTAAAAGGGTCTCATGGCACTCCAGGGGTCTGTGAAACCCTGACTGAGAGTCACTGCTGCAGATCAAAGTACTCATAGTCCTCTGTCTAAAGGAGTATTTGTTAAAAAGAGCTGACTCCTCTAAGTCATGCTGCCCCCCTCTTCTGCCTTGCATTCAAATATTTTCTGTGATTGGTAAGGCTTGTGTGTTTTTATGCCTGTAAAGCACCTAGCACATCACAGGTTCATTTTCAAATCAGTGATGATGAATGTACTAGCCTCAGTCCAGAAGAATTTCATTAGTGGAAAGCAAATAGGCAGAGTCTCAAAGCCTTTATTTGAATTTTTTAGAGTCCTTGTGCAAGCAGTGTGTATTCTTAAAGTTAATTTCCCTTAAATGTGAAAGTCAATTAAATTTTTAATCATGAATCAAAACACTTGAAGAAGGAATTAGCCACCACTTTAAAAACAATAAGGAAAAGACTTAAGTGTCTCTACTGAAGTCTTGGCTGTGATGGAGCATCAACTTGCCAATCCATGAGTTACAGTGAAATTTAAACTGCTTCTGTTTTTTCTAAACTTGAAAGCTTTAATATGGTTATATAATAAATTGATAAGAATTGCTTTAGGTACATGCAGTCATGTTACTGGAATATTATTAACTGGGATCAGGTCTTATGATTAATTTCCAAGATTGAGAACAGGACTTTCTCAATCTGCTGACAGGCAGAGGCAGGCAGAGACCTGCTGAAAGTAATGGGAATTCTAAACCAAAATAACATCTTTAAAATCTGACCCTAAAAGAAGATAGAAACCTTGAAAGTGAGGGGGAGGAAGTATATTTTCACAAGAAACATTTTCACTTGCTTGCAGTTGGTTTTTATTTTACTTAACTCATTGCTTATTTATTTTTTTCACACTAAGTTGCAATAGACAAAACTATTTTTAGATGAACGCTTCTTTTCTCATGTTTCTTTAAATAGCTCAGCGCACAGACTGACTTGAAATCCCTTTCTCTGAGGAGTTCTTCTTGCTCATGAGACAGTGGGTATGGCCACATGTGACACTAACATTGGTTTAAACCAGAAATGGACAAATGTACACTTGTTAAATCAGTTTAAAAGGTGCTTTAGAGCTAGGGATAGAAGCTACACATAAACCAGTATAAGTGATTGGAAATCTATTCAAACCTGTACCATAACAGAAGTGCAGTGCACATAAACTGCTTCAAATATAGCTGAACCTAGTTTACAATAAGCCTGGTCAGATATAGTATCACATTTGACTGATTTAGGTTAAATCAGTCTATAGAACTTCTGCCCCAGTTCCCCTCCTGACTCAAGTTACCTCACAGTCCCCCAACATCCCAGGGTGCACTGGGCCCTTTGCTGTGCTGTCTGCTCCAGTAGAACAGGACCGGCCCCTCCTGCAGCTGTCACAGAGTTGAGGTAGTAAGGCCTCTGCTCCCTAGCCTGCATCCTGCCTCTGCCTGTCAGCTGGTGGAATGGGGGACAGGGGAGCCCCGGGCCCCCCAATCTGGGTCTCCACAGTGCAGGGGAGGAAACTCCCTAAACCCAGCAAGCCCCTGAGCTGGAAAAGCCCCAGCCCTATCTTCTTATTAGCCACCGGCCTCTCTGACAGGTGGGGGAGGGAGGAATGCACCCCCACAGCACTGGTCCCCACAGCAGGGGTCTTCATGGCACCAGGAGGAGCCCCTGCAGGGGAGACTTTTCTGCTTCCTGCAGCACAGTGAGCCAGGCTGATAGCCCCAACCCCATGCCCTCACCAGCTTGACAGCCTGTCTGAGAGATGGGGGCAAAAAGGGGTGGGGGAATGCAGCCCCAGCCTGGCACCAGTCCCCTCCCAGCAAGGGTCTGCACATTGTTGGGGGGGTGGGAGAAGAGGAAGCTCACACAGAGGGGCTTTCCCCCCACTTACAGTCCAGTGAGCTGGACTGGGAATGCCCCAGCTCTGCACCCTCGCCAGCTGCTAGCCTCTCAGAGCTGGAGGGCTGGGGACAGTGGAAGGAAACACTCCCTGCCCTGGCCTGGTACTTCCCCTCTCCCCCCAGAAGGGGTCTGCATGGCATGGTAAGGGAAGCCCCAATGGGGGAGCTTTTCTCCTGCCCACAGCCTAGCAAGCTGGTCTGGGAAAGCCTACACCATGCTCCTTTGTCAGCTGCTGGCCCTTTGCAGGGCTGGGGTAAGGTCATATTGGGCTGTGAGCAAGGAAAAAGCTCCCCTACAGGGGCTTCACCCTCTGGCGTGCAGTCCCCTGCTGGGGGGTGGGGCTGGTGCTGGCCTTGAGGTGCATTCTCCCTGCCCCCTGCTTCTCGGGGAGGCTGGTGGCTGGCAAGGGCTCAGGGCTGGGGCTTTCCAGCAGCCAAGCAGGCATGGACTGCCATTTGGCTGGGGTCAGCAGCCTTTGGCAGTGTCTGTCTGTCTGGCATGAACACCCCCAGGCTCTTGGCTTGGGCCAGTGCAGGGTTCTGCCTACTTTGGCCACCAGAACGCTGAATGTCAGTTCAGTTTGCTATCAGTCCAATCTACGCAGCTTAGAAAATCCTGCAAAGATTGAATCAACTCTGCCTTGGGCTTTTTGAGCCTCTGTACTTAGCCTAAAGGTTCAAATGTCTACCTAGAAATCAAGTCCTCCTTTGAACCGGTACACTGTGCACCAGGGTCACTGTTACCTGTGCAAGCCAAGTGTTCTGTGACACCAGTCTTGTTGGGCCTTCAGGCATCACACGCTGCTTCATTTCTAAGCCACCCTCCAACCTTTACTGCAACTGGCCACTCTATGGCAAGAATCCTACTTCCTCCTTTTTTTTCTTTTCCCCTTTGTTGGCACATTTTATCAATGAGCTTCCTTGCACTGCTTATTCCATAAAAGCTCTTTCTAACAACAGCTGTGTCCTTACCCCTTAGTCAACCAGGCCCCTCTTCATGCATCCCCCGCCCCTGGGATCCCAAAAATATGGGCCCAGGCATTCTCTTCCCTCCTCCCACTCCTCCACCAGACACCCCAAATCAGGCAAGCACACTACAGCGCTTGGTTAAGTGCAGGGTACTGAACTTTATTGAATTTGTGTTTGGGTGAAATGAGAAAGCAGAAAAGTGTCAGCACCCCCAGCCACAGGTTACCTACCCCCTGGAACCTCTAAAGCATGGGTGCAAGCACTTCCATCACAATTCACTCTCTGCCAGGCATGCTGGGCTGGTTTCTCACTCCCACTTTGTGGTGTCAGAGCCATGGCACTTCAGGTCCTAAAAGGTGACTGTTCTACCTGGCATGCTAGAGTACTGGGCTAGACATTTTTAAATCTGCAGGTCCAGAAGCCCTCCACCCAAGGGTGTTGAGGGAGCTGGCAGGGGTCATCGCGGAGCCCTTGGCCTGGCTGTATGAGCATTCGTGGTCATCTGGCCAGGTGCCGGGGGATTGGAAACTGACTAATGTGGTCCCAATTTTCAAGAAAGGGAGGAAGGAGGACCCAAGTAACTATAGGCCCATAAGGCTCACCTGGGTGCTTGGGAAGATCGTGGAGAGAATCATCAAGGAGCACATCTGTGGGGGTCCTGCAGGGGAGATCATGCTCAGGGGCAATCAGCATGGGTTCATCAAAGGCAGGTCCTGCCCGACCAACCTGATTGCCTTTTATGACCAAGTAACTAAATCCTTGGATGATGGTGTCACCATGGACAAAGTCTTTCTGGACTTTAAGAAGGCCTTTGACACTGTGTCTCACCACATTCTCATTAATAAATTAAGCGACTGCGGCATTGATGCCTGCACAGTTGGATAGGTAAAAAATTGGCTGATGGGGCACACCCAGAAAGTAGTGATGGACAGGTTGTACTCAACCTGGTGAGATGTGAGCAGTGGTGTACCCCAGGGCTCAGTCCTCAGGCCCACACTGTTTAACATCTTCATCAGCGACTTGGACCAGGGGGTGGAAAGCACATTGTCCAAGTTTGCTGATGACACTAATATGTGGGGTGAGCTGGGCACACTTGAAGGGAGAATGAGGTTGCAAATAGATTTAGACAGACTACAAAAGTGGGCAGAT
>NW_005842247.1:1156634-1190151 GCF_000455745.1 Alligator sinensis
GGTCCAGAGAGGTGATACTCCCCCTCTATGCAACTTTGGTCAGGCCGCAGTTGGAGTACTGAGTCCAGCACTGGGCGCAGCACTTCAAAAGGGATGTGGCCAGCCTGGAGAGGGTTCAGAGGACGGCCACCCACTTGGTGAGAGAGCAGCAGGACAGGCCCTATGAGGAGAGACTGAGGGACCTGAAACTGTTCAGCCTCAGCAAGAGGAGGCTGAGGGGGGGACATGGTGGCTGCCTACAAACTCATCAGGGGAGATCAACAGCAAATAGGTAGAGTCTTTTTCTCCCCAGCACCACCTGGGGTGACGAGGAACAACGGTAATAAGCTGATGGAGAATAGGTTTAGGTTAGAGATCAGAAGGCAATATTTTACAGTTAGGGTGGCCAGAATCTGGAACCAACTTCCCAGGGAAGTGGTCCTCACCCTACCTTGGTCAAATTCAAGAGGAGGTTGGACGATCACCTGTCTGGGGTCTTGTGAACCCAGCATTCATTCCTGCCTGTGGCAGGGGCTAGATGATCCGTTCAGGTCCCCCCTGACCCTAGCTACTGTGAAACTATGAAACTGTACCCACAACTATTGTGGGTTATGAACCATTTCCCAGGCAGTGACATCTAGGAATGGTTCAGTTGTTATGTGTATCTACACCCTAAGGAAACAGCCTGTCAGAGTACAGATTAGCAGTATCTGGCTCATATTTTGTAATTTTCAGGACGAAAATAATCCAAGCCTTTGTAAAGATAGTGATGAATTAGAGTAACCCTAACCTCATAATAGTGAACAAATGTATAGAAAGAATAGGCTCAGAGTTTTCAGCATCTTTATCTCAGGTGGTTTTCTTAGAACTAAGAGTGAATTTAGGTTTTCAGCCAATTAAACATCCTTAGGATGACATATATATTTATGATGTAATGCAACTAATAGGAGACTACACCACTTAAACTGCACGTGCATTTATTGTACAGACAGTTGTACAATAGATCTTCTCCAAAGCCAAGACATTTTAAAATGGCTCAATATTGCTTATGCGAAATAGGAAATGGAGGGGATCCAGGTATTCTTGGATTTCAGATGGCTCCTCTGTTTTTCCTTGCTGGCACCCATCACATTGCACTGTAGGAGCAGGGTAAAGGTCCTTACTGGTTTCCCTACTGTCTCAAATCAAAAGAAAAAGATGCCTTGCTGTCTTTCTAGTCCTCCCATCTTCTATTTTCTTAGCCTTTGCTTATGCCACCCCTAAGCCTGGATAATTGGTATTGTCATTTTACAGGAAAGAAAAGAATAAATTGTATTTTTGCCCCACTTTGTAGTTTTCTTTAGTGCCGTGATTTGGTTGAGCTCTCTCTTTAATGACAGAATCATTTAGATGTGCTAGATATTACCCATGATGGCCACACAGATTTTCTGCTAAAAGCCCCTAAAGTAGAGACTGTTACTAAAATTAGAGTCCCACACATGAAAGCAGGAGAGATGAGGGCACTGCTCTTGTAGTGACAAATAAAAAAGCAAATGAAATGAAAACAAATCAGAAGAGGATAAATGTTCCATTTGTCATTTTTGCAACTAAACATTTTCATTCTGAGATAAACTAATTTGCCCATAATTAATTTTAATTAAATTAAAAATAATTCAATTGCAATAAAAAGAAACAGTATTAAATAATACCAGAATGAAGCAAAATATTTAATTTGGAGACAAGTGCAATGTTGTGGTCAAGCTCAAACCATGTTCTCAATTTTTCAACCCAAGATCTTTTTTTCATATTATTTTATTTATCTTGGTTCAACCACTAAACCAGAAAGTCAATTTGTCATGCAGCTCTGAGTTGCAATCATCAGGGTCTAGCCCTGGCTAGTGGGGTATCTTGATTAAACCAGGTTCCCATGCCTGGAAAGTGTGACAGGTGAAAGACCTTACATCAATAGCCCTGTTAGAGGAGTTTGGAATTGAAATTACAACACTGATGCCAGTCTTTAATTTATAGAAATGTGAAAGATCCTCATGTAGATCTTTCTGGCATGAGGATACAGCCCTTAATATGGTTTATTTCAGGGGAAAATATGGACATGCTGGTAGCCCCTATGAAAATGTTCAAGTGCAAGGACATCTAGAGATTTATCTTGTAGGCTGCATGAGGGTGATTTGTCCCTTTCTCTGTGATTTACTGGGGTATTATAAAAAGAAAAATGACTCTCTTGGACCTTAGATTTGGCTTTTACTGAATATTTTCCTTCTTTTCGTAAATGACAGACTAGAGCTCTTGCTAGTTTTCTGTAGCTCTGGAGAAGTAGCTCAGAAAACACAGGGCCACTATAAACCTTGGGATTGATTGAAAAGTTTTTCCCAGCAAAAAAAAACGTTTGTTTCATTGTTTTGTCTTGCTACCTCATTATTTTATAATTAGATACCTGAATGAATTAATCATCTTAGAAGCCTCCAATTCGATTGGGAGAGATTCAACGGTTTGGCCATAGACACAGCTGCCCCTTGGTTCGGTGACTGGTGCCTCCTGGGTCTGGGGGGGCACCCGGGGTCCCCCCACGGCTGATCACCGAGCCAAAGGGTGTGGGGGGGTCCACCACCGAGCACACGGGGGACCTCCCATGTTCCCGTGGGATGCTCCATCTGCCCCACCATCTCAGTGTTCACAAGTCATGCCTTGTACCTTGAGGTACCTAGAAAAAACATATAAAGCTGTATCTATGGCCAAATCACTGATTCTCTGAATCAGAATCGAATCTTCAGATTCGGACGAATCAAATCCAGACAGTGATCCAAATCAGCAAATTGAATCGCTGTCCCCCAAATCAGGCTAAATCCAAATCAAATACTGTCCACTTTGCACACCCCTAATGTGCAGTTAAGTTGTCTGATTTAATTTTTATAAGTGGCAAAGCACCAGCGGCTGCATCTGTGCACTGATCGTGAATTTGTTTTATGAGAGCAGTGTTCAAATCCTCACAGTACTAAATATTTGATGGAGCTAAAAGACCAAATAAAATTACAATAATAAATACAGATATTTTACCATGCATCTAATCCTACCTCTTTTGCTGTAATCTGTGGATGCCATTGATAGTACCTAATACAGTATAAAATATCTTAAAATGTAGTCCCTCCATATTTATGTTCACATGTTACTGGCATTTCTATTCATCCTGTCTATTTAAACATTTTCTTGTCAGTTCTTCCCATATCTTAAGTGATAAAGCACAAAACAATTCTTGTGAAATTTAATTCTTCATTAAATTTGAAGGAATATGTACAAGAGCAGCTTGGAGGAAAGGGCAGTGAAGGGTTCTTCTTGGTTTGGGGCTTTCTGGACCCATTCAAACCAAACTGTATACCTCTCACTTGTCACTATTGTGTCCAGGTCTAATATTTTAAATGTGACTCAGGAAAGTGTCACTGTGTCTAAATGTAGGTTCAAAAGGCTATTCTTCAAAAAACACCTGACTGCAGGGAGACAGTCTGAACATTCAAAGTGCTTATGCCATGTTGAGACATTGCAAAGTAGAAAGAAAAATGTCCACGGTTGCCTGGAAGTCTGCTGTGGGCAAATCTGGATTGGCATTGAAGCTCTCCTCATTTATCATTGGACATCAAAGAGTGCTAGGTTAAAAAAGATAGAGGAATGGAGAGGTAAAACCAGTGTTCAAAAATGTTTGAAGAAGCCATTAAAGAGTAATCTATTCACCCTACTTCAGAACACTGAACCTGGCATGTCATAAAGATAATAAGTGCCATCTCTAAGAGAGGTGGCAAGGGAGCGTGCCAGCCTCATCATTCTAGAAGTAACACAGAAAGAGCCCTTAACGGTGCTTCAAGCCAAAGATGCAGTGATGTCCAGCAGTCTGCAGTTAGCTGGGAAGGCAGGGAAAGCACTAGAAATAAGAGGATCAAAATGTTTATAATATTGTTCTAAAATATTCAATAAATGTTAGCAAGTGAATGTCTGTACATTCTGCTACATGGGTAGGGGATTAATGATGGGATAGTCAGGTAACATATAGATTGTTTAAGGATTTGGGGAAAACGAGTTCATGGATGGTCTTTGCTAGATATCCGTATAGTAGAATGGGACCTTTCAGAAGGCAGAGGTTCAGTGAACAGAGATCACATAGTGTTGTTAGATTCTGGTGTCTGACAGAAGGACAGTTCCTAGCAAGCTGTTATGGATTCCATCTTGGACCCAGAAAAGCTATACCTAGACATGAGTTTACAAGAGATATTCTTCACTTAAGAAAGTCCATCCCTCCCTAACCAGTCCTTTAATAAATGTATGGCTACTAAGATATGTAGCCTTAGGGACCCTTGACAGTTTTGGAGAGTCAAAGGGTGAGTGACTCGCATCCAAATGGGACTCCATGAGATCTGTCCAGGAAGGAAAAGGGCTGTCCAAGGAGTCTGTGGCTATGTGACCCTGGCCCTATCTGCTGTTCCCACCATGGTTTAAAACTGAAGGGACAGCACCATCTTTGTGGAGGGTTGGTTGCACATAAGTCAACTCTACATTTCTTTAGCATTCCCCCAGAGTTGAACCTCCTAGGATGTTAGAAATGAGGTTTGAATCCCCTCAGAGTAAGTAGAGCTTTGAACAGAGGTCTTTCTTTTCCTCTGTGACTACTCTAGCCACTGAACTATTGTGCAAAACAAGGAGGGCACCACTGCTACCAAACATGTTTTGAACAAAGATGGCCATGGCTGTTGTATTTTGTGCAAAGCTCAATCATCTTTCTTTATGTGTTAGGCATAGGCAAGCTCTGAGTATCAGGTCCCTCACAGGGAATAAGTGGGAGAATGCCTAATTTGAGGACCCTGAACAAGCTTCAGTGGGAGATAAGCGCCAAGCCACTCACCATTTGTTGTAGCAATTGCACGTTGTAAAACCAGAAAAGTAGAGCAGACACAAAGTGCACTGTCTAAGACCAGTACCTAGGCAGATCCAAGAGAAGAGTGATGGGGCTGTGGCCAGTGAGCTCTCTGAGCTCCTTGCTGGACGCCAACATCCTGAGGGATAGCGAGCACGGGTTTGTTGCGGGTAGGTCTTGCTTGACCAATCTCATTTCCTTTTATGACCAGGTGACCTATCACCTGGACAAGGGAGAAGAGATTGATGTCATATATCTTGACTTCAAAAAAGCCTTCGATCTGGTATCCCATGATCACCTCTTGGCAAAACTGGCCAATTGTGGCCTTGGGTCCACCACGATCCACTGGCTGAGAAATTGGCTCCATGGCTCCATTGGACCCAGAGGGTGGTAATTGACAGAAGTCAATTGTCATGGTGCCCTGTGACCAGTGAGGTCCCCCAAGGCTCCGTCCTTGGACCCATACTGTTCAACATCTTCATTAATGATGTGGACATTGGAGTCAGAAGTGGACTGGCCAAGTTCGCCGATGACACCAAACTTTGGGGTAAAGCATCCACACCTGAAGACAGGAGGGTGATCTAGGCTGACATGGACAGGCTCAGGAAATGGGCGGATGAGAACCTGCTGGTGTTTAATACCGAAAAATGCAAGGTTCTCCACCTTAGGAAGAAAAAGCTGCAGCATCCTTTAGGGTCAGCAGTGCTACGCTGGTTAGCACTACGAATGAAAGGGACTTGGGGGTCATGACTGACCACAAGATGAACATGAGCCTTCAATGCGATGCTGCAGCTAGTAAAGTGAGCAAAACGCTGGCTTGCATCCATAGATGCTTCTCAAGCAAATCCCAGGACATCATTCTCCCCTTGTACTTGGCCTTGGTGAGGCCGCAGCTGGAGTACTGCATCCAGTTTTGGGCTCCACAATTAAAAAAGGATGTGGAGAAGCTTGAGAGAGTGCAGAGAACAGCCACGCGCATGATCAGAGGTCAGGAAAACCGACCTTATGACAACAGGCTGAGAGCTATGGGTCTCTTTAGCCTGGAAACATGCAGGCTCAGGGGTGATCTGGTGGCCACCTATAAGTTTATCAGGGGTGTTCACCAGTATCTGGGGGAACGATTGTTCACCAGAGTGCCCCAACGGATGACGAGGTCGAACCGTTATAAAGTACTGCAAGACCGTTTCAAACTGGACATAAGGAAGAATTTCTTTACTGTCCAAGCCCCCAAGGTGTGGAATAGCCTGCTATCGGAGGGGATTCAAGCACCTACATTGAACACCTTCAAGAGAAAATTGGATGCTTATCTTGCTGGGATCCTATGACCCCAGCTGACTTCCTGCCTTCAGGCAGGGGGCTGGATTCGATGATCTTCCGAGGTCCCTTCCAGCCCTAATGCTATGAAATCTATGAAATCTATGGTCAGTGTGGGCTCCTGCCAGTGCTCCACCTGTACAGGGAGCTCTCTGAGCTCATCAGCTGGTTGTTGCTGACTCTTGCTGGAGCCACTGTTTTCACATGGCTTTGGAGCCCAGGAGGTGAATGCTACCACTGTGTACCCACCCATTTCCCCTGCCCCTGAATTCAGTAAAAGGAAAGGGGTGGATGAACAGTGTTCACCACTGGGTTATGTAGCCATGTAGAAGCAGTGGCTCTGGCAAGAGCTTATGAATACACTGCTGCACCCCCATTGATCCACCTCTGCACCAGTAAATCACTCTACTTTGGGGTAGACTTACCTCTCAAAGTCAGGAGGAACTATACATCAGTGTAAGATACACCACTATATCAGTTGCTCAGTGAGAATGAGTTTTCCTACCACCTCAACCTACTTCGTGCAGTCAGTTTGGGTTTAATTCATACTGAGCGTGTCTACACGTGCAAATGCTGCACAGTGGGTTTACTCTAAAGTAAACCAACCAGGCAGGCATCTACATGAGCAGGTATGCAGAACACTTGCTGCTCCTGACAGCAGTCTGCTCCCACCCCCTCCAGCCCTGCACCAGCCCCCTGCAGCAGCTCGGGGGATCTCTAAGCTCCCCCTGGGTGCTAGCCTAGGGGCTGGCAAGGTGCAGGGGCCAGGAGATAGCTGTTTCTTGATGGGGGCTGGAAGATTGATCTCCCCATCCCCAGCAGCAGGGAGCTCCCAACCCTGGCTACCCAATAGGGGGCAGGGGACTTGGAAAGAGCTGCAGGGGAGGGGCAGGTCCTATCTCCCTGCCCTGATCCGCTTGTGGGGCAGCTAGAAGCAAGCCCCTGGTTGGGTGGGCTGCCCCACCAGAGAATCAGGGCAGGGGGTTGGGACCTTTGAGGGGAAGGTCCCAAAAGAGGGAGGGCCCTGCAGCTCTTTCCAAGCCCCATGCCTCAGTCACTCAATTGGGGTATGGGCCAGCCCCAGGCAGGGAAGCCTGGAACTGGCTGGGGACTGCCTGACACGGGACCATCACCAGCCACCTCCAGGCTGCGCATGCAGATTTCCCCACACAGCCCAGGGCTGACCAGGAACTGTCCTGGTCAGGGGCAGGTCCTGGGCAGCTCCAGGCTGGATGGGAAACTGTCCCTATGCAAGGCTCCCAGCCCCTGCTCTGCGATCATGGAGCTGGGGCTAGGAACAGGCTGGCAGATTGTTCCCAGCCCCAGCTCCGTGATTGTGATCAGGGAGCAGGTGCTGGGAGCTCCCTGCTGCTGGGGCAGGGGGACATTGTCACTACCCGGGCAACTCGCAGGGGCAGGGAGCAATCTCCTGCCCCCTGCTGACTGGGAGCAAGCTTGTCGTCTACACATGCCATACTGCGCAATAACTAATCACGAGTAAATTTGCTATCTGTATTTGCAGTTAGTAAATTTACTCGAGATTAGAGCAAATCACTGTGCAGTAAGCATCTGCACATGTATATGGTGATGCTTATTGCTCAGTAATTTGCGCTCATCTTGAGTAAAGCATCTCATGTAGATGCGCCCATTGTTGAGTAAATCTACCAGAGAAAAAAATCTGGACTAAACTCCTCTGTAGTAATCAGGTCATATTTTCACACTTCAGGCTTCTCAGTCGCACATAACTCCCACCCAGGTGCTTTTATGGACATAGTTTAAGTGTAAACATCATCTCTGGCTGACAATCTTCTGGAAGATTAACCCTTTGATATTGAGGAGGAATTCATGTCTGTAGTAGGAAGGACTTTTTACCTTCAGTTGACATCAGCCTTAAAAGCCAGGGTGATTTTCCCATCAGTAGTCATAGTAACAGTAATGATAATGATGATAACGTAACATTACTGGTGAAACTTTTGTGAGACAAGACAAATAGGAAATGCAGCTTCCGGCTCAAGTAGCAGAACCAGGCACTCACATGAATACTACCACTGAATCCATGGGGGCACTGAAATTCCAGGGATGGCAGTAAAGCTCGTGGACTCCTCCATGAGCATCTTTTTATGGAGGTTTCCTCATCATTATCTTGTAAGACACCCCTTCCAAAAATAAGCTGCAAGGTCCACTGGCAGATTGTCTGCTCTTGATGCTCTGAATCCTTATCGTGGCAGGTCACAGCTGCTTCTGCAACTCCTTTTAAAGGAGACTGCTCACTGTGCAGGATCCATGAGATAAGGAAGGCTGCACCACCTGGATGGCTGCAGTCCCTTTCCTGGGCCTTGGAGATGATGTGGCTGTTCCCTCTCTGGACCAGCAGAAAAGCTTAGTCTTAATGAAGAGTGCTGATCCTCAGAGTGTCCCCACATTTTTCTGCTGTAATGGTGAGGAGACACCAGACCTATATTAGAGAGCCCTTCCTACACGTGGATTAGGGATGGGGCTGCATAGCCCCACTCCCTGAAGGGATTACTTAACCACATGTGTGTAACTTTATTTGTATAAGTGACTGCAGGGTTGAGCCCTGTAGACGTTACTGCTAGGTAGGTACTAGAAATGGATGGACAAATTTTCATTTTAATCACTTTAGAAGGGGAGAAGGAGCTGCTGTCCAGAAACACTTCAGGCATTAAGATCACTGTTATGTCTGTGTAACCCGGGCGGTGCTCCAAGATGTACTCCCTCTTCAATTGAAGGGATCAGAGCAGGTGCATGAGCGCTGTGGGAGGTGTGGGGACCCTCCTTCCCCTATAGAGCAGAGCCAAATCACCAATGGGGACTTAACCATACACCTTTTAATGAGAAAAGCAGTAGTTGGAACATAACATGTATAAACCAGGGGGTATAGGGGACACTACAATGCCCCGAGGGAGCGGGATTCAATAAAGGTTAAGCATTCACATTCGTAGACATATTCATCCAATTGACAAAAGACAGGTTTAACAAAGTATAAAACACAAACAGCACAACAAACAATAATGGTTGGCAAAAAATAAAATGCACAAAATACAAAATATCAAATAACAAGAGACATAGGAGGGGGGGAAAACACAATAACCCCCTTCCACTGCAATGAGAATGTCGTCACCGTGTCACTTCACTCACCCCACTTGACTCAGATGGGACTTTAACTCATATCTCCCATGTGGGTGGTAGGCAGAAACTCTACCACACAGCCACCAGTGCTGGTGCTGCTCCAAGCTGCTAGGGGTTTTGACCCTCCAGGAGCCCCTTCCTCACATTGAGCTTCCTGGCCTCTTGTTCAAGGAGCTGGAAGCAGAGCTGGGAACCTCTCAGGTCACTGTTCAGCTTCTTGCTGGAGCTGGGGAACCTCTCCGGCTGACTGCAGCCTCTCATAGGGGATCCTGGAGCCCAGCGGGGAGCCTCTCCTGCCGGCCACATGCCACGCTGCTGAGGGTCCAACTGCTGCCTGCCTGTCCCACTCCATCAGGTTCTTCTGGGGCAACTGCTCCCGCCCCACTGGCCAAGCTCTTTGAAACTCCTTCCTCATGGTCCCTCGCTGATCTCCCCAAGTCACTGTCCCTTTTATCCCCCTCCAAGTAACCAAGGGGCCAATCAGGGGACATGGAGGGGAGTCTCTGGGGCCTGATTGATGAGGACAGGGAATCCCAAGCCCTCCAATCATTTCTTACCCTTTCAAAACCCCTGGGCCAAATCACTACCAGCTAGCCCGTCACATCTGCATGATCCAGTAGTGCTACAAGTTGTCTTTGACCCTTAATTAAGCAAGGTGAAATTTCGAGCAGTTTTGCTATACTTGTATTGCTACAGAATTACACAGACATAACATTTGCATCAGACCCTTTGTATCCTTTAATATTAATACAGTTGTTCTGTCTGTCCATGCCCTTATTTAAGCCCCATTCCAGTCTTTCTCCGTTACAATAGCCTAGCTGCTCAAAATATTATGTTGGCATTATTAAAATATATACATATAATAGAGATTTCATGCAGGAGGAATACAAGTGCCTGGCCTGAGGAAGGACATTTGAGGCCTAAAAGCTTGTCCAGTAGCTTTCCCAGCTCTACAGTTGATCCACTAAAATATCACAAAAAACCTTTGCTTGCAAGAGATTGTATACAGCATTATTTAAAAATGTAGAAGGGAAGAAAGAGTCTTGAAAAAAGATTTGGTACTCATTTAAATGGAAATGGGCTAGCAAATATTTTTTTTAATATGCATTCAGTTTAAAAATGTACATCATTATAATTAGATATAAATAGGAATTTAATTTCTAAAGAAACACATCCAAATGTATTAAAGAGAGAAAATAGTCAGCGAGCATCATGTGAAACCTTTCATGTGTTATGTCTACCTGAAAAAGGACCACCTGTGCAGTAAATTCTCATGGAAAAAAGAAAGGTAAATTCAAAGGAGATTATATTACTGGCATTTCAGTAAATCTGCTTGTCAAGTATACTGGGCTACAGAGTATAGATCACCTTTAATTAATGCAAATGGGCTCCCATTGCTGCTGCTGCACAGTGATCCAGGCAGTTAGAAAAAATGTGCCTAGCATGGGACAATAACAATAGAAATGCATTGTTATGCAAATTGTTTTGATAACACAAACTGATTGCTTTGCTACAAGTCTCAGAAAGCAGTACATTTAATTAAGTTTCACTGTGTTATGCATGATTTTGTGCATGATTGGACCTCTTTCATTTTTGCTTACTTGCCAACATGCAAAAGATAAAAAAGGAGAACATTTGAACAGAAATATTGTGACACATCCTTCAATTCCAGTAAAATATATTGTTCTAAGAGAGCTCATTTGAGGAACACACTAGAAAACTGATTAACTTCTATCCCACATATTACCAGTTAATATTTTGATTAAAACCTTAGCTCTAAGCATTTTGAGCTTTGAGAAATTTGCATCTGGAGACAATCTTTGTGGCTTTGACTACAAAGAAAAAATGTGGGCTGTCTGTCTGCAATAGGGTAATTGTCATATATGATTTTTGAGCCACTATTTTTTTTTACCTTGAATCTCTATAAATATGCAGTCAGACATTCAAGAGGAAATATTCAGAGGCAGCAAATAAATAGTTTTTCACCCTTACATCTTTTGGGCTCACAGGCACATTTGATTTGCCTGCACTCTGTTGAGTTACAGATGAATTTTGCTCCTAATTCAACTCCCATCCACACAAAAAGCCCATTAACTCAATCTGGCTTGCCCATCAGGGGATATATTTAAAGCTCAAATGAGCAAAACTCATCAACTGCTAGTACATCCACTCTACAGGGCAGATGTAGGGTAATGCCTCTTAAGTGCCTCCATACACCTCTCTTCACAGGTTCAAAAAGAAGAGATAAGTCCCTCTATGATTCAATAGACAGCAGTTCATAGAGCATTTTACCTAGTGCAGTTTGAGAACCATGGAACGTGTGTTCCCATGTTGGAACACCTCATGCGAGCGACTGCTGTACCAATGTTCTTTGACAGCTGGGGTGTCAAACATAAGGCCCAGGGTCATATCCAGTCTGCGGATCCATTTCCTCTGGCCATGGGCGTATCTAAAATTTAAAAAAGGAGGGTGCAAATGAGAAAGTGCATCATCACATATAAAGCAACACGTATTTTTCTCCAGTTAAAAATAAACTAGAAGCTTTACTAATATAATAGAGGCCTAGGGCTGTATTATTTAGTTTAAGATTGAAACAAAAACAAATATAGCTTCATTAGAATGAGTTAAAAACAGTCTGCAGGGCTGTGATATAGGAGCTTCCTTACCAGGAGCAGCTAACAGCAGCATGGCAGAACAAGGCTAGCTTGATTGGTGAAACATCAAGGGCATTAAAAAGAAGGGAGGATAGTTAGCACTTGTGGAATTCAGAGCTTAGAAGGCATCAGATAGATTATAATGAGCCATAAAGTTAACTGACTTCCTCAGTACTGCGTGACTAGAAATGCTGCTGCCCCTCCCAGGCATCTTTTTTTAAACATTGGGTGAACCAGGAATCAAAGGGAGCAGCAAATGTACCAGTGCACCTCCCCCTACAAAAAATCTGCCCCCATCTCTGGTCCATGGAGGTGCTAGTGAGCCAGGGAGTTCAAGGGTGGGACTAGCCTGCTAAAGAATCCAGGTTTACAAGGCATCATTAGACATGGCCATCAGTAGCAGGGAGGTAAGCAAGAGCTGTGTCAGCACAGCCCCTCTTATCCCAAAGCCATTTGGCCTGCCACCCATTTGTGCCACTGCAGCCATCATTTGCCCTACCACCACCTCCACAGCTGCCAGCCCTTCCAACTCCACCATTGGCTCCACTGCCACTAGGTCAAGATCTGGACCACAAGGTGTGTGTTTGGCACTCCTTTTTTAATACTGTGGCCACTCTCATTCAAGCTACTCTGATTTGAGAGGAGTAACTCAAGTGGAATTAACTCAGTTTAACTGTGCAGTGAAGACAAAAGAGACTTTCAGTGCAAGACTGCCATGAGAACCAATGAAAATTGCACATATTTAAATGGAAACAGCAAATATATTGAAATTATTAAGCAGCAGAATGATGCTTTGTCATACATGCCTGCTCTTTTATGGAATAACTATTTCTGCCTGATTATTCTTTTTACTTTGTATTCATTTTACAGGCAAATTACTGTTATTCAATCTCTTAGAAATCTCATAGTTCAAGGGCAGTGACAGCAAAAATGAGTTCACAAACTTTTTTTTCCTGCCTAGTCCATTAAAGTAAGCATTGTTCAGAAATATAACCAACGATAAATATTGCTCAGAAAACTGACCTAACCAAAGAGAGATGCTACGAGAGGGAAAAAACATCTCTGTGCTTCCAGGGGTACAAGTAAATCATGCAGAAACAGGGTAGAATCTAAAGCACTGGTAGTAGAAAACATATGACTGTCAAGTGCAAAATACACTTCTTTAATTTACCTTCTTCCCAGTCAAAATAAAGCCAGCAGCAATGGCAAGGGGGCAGTGGAGGAGAAGAAATGAAAACCGACAGGGATCCAGAGAACTAATGAGCAGTTGAGTTTGCTGGTCATTTGGGAGAATGTTCTTTTTGTAAGGTGTTCAGATGCTTCAATAAAAAAGCCTGAATAAATTAATAATAAGGAAACTTGTGAACCCCCATAAGCAGTTCAAGTGTTAAACGTTTCTATGTGACATACCATGCAGCAGTTGATTGCATGACACCAACCCTCAGTACCCCTTGTATCCCAAGAACCTGTATCAGAGATTCAGTCTTCAAAACAGGCGAGACAGGGTTGTGATAGGATGCTGCAAGTCCATGAAATCACAATAGAGAGAAGAGAGACAGTATCCGTGTTATGTTTGTAATTACATTCAGACATGTTTGTAAAGTCACTCTGAAATGTTAGATATGTTAAGAAGAACTTTAAAAAAAATCTGTGGGTTTTTATAGATATGCTCTGGGAGTGGGGGGGGGGAGCCGCTTTAATTAGATTGGCTGTCGGAGCAGCTCTAATTAAAGCGCTCAGAGCATCACATGTATCAGGAGCCCGGTGCTGAAAAATGGCAGTAGGGATGCTTTAACTAAAGCTCATCAAACAAACTTTAGTCAAAGCTCCCCAGCTGTCATTTTTCCATGCAGGGACACTGATACATGTCACGCTGGAGTCCGCTGGAGCGCGGTAATTACCACAATTTATCAAGTCTGCTCTGACACACTGTAATTGCAGCATGTTGGAGCAGCCTCCCTGCACATGTATAGGTGCCCTATGTGCTGGACTTTGATTTTAGGACTATAGTTTATTACTATTGTCTTTGCTTTTTTTGTACTAGCTAGCTTGTATAAAACGGTCTCTGTTTAAAGGAAGGAGGAAAATAATCACCTTCCAATGAGCCAAGGAAGTAGTCTTTGTCCTTTTTCCCCTTATTGGGTGACTTGAAACTTGAAACAAACACAAAAAGGCAAAGTACAAGTGTTAGCTGTTTCTCCTTCAACAAATATGTAGTCTTTCTTCTACATCTACTTATTTATTCACATCCTTTCAGCATCTTATAGATCACAGGATATACAGAGCCTCCAAGGAGAATTAAATTGTTCTTATTCCACAGAATCCATCATATTTCTAGCTTTGCTCATTTTGTCTCAAACAATGTGTGCATTACTCACCAAGGACATGACTAGTCATGATTATTGAGGGGGGAGGGGAGAAGAAGAAAAAGCTTGGTGTGCCTATATGTCTATAAATGATAGAAAAATACTTCTGTGTTGTTTTTTTTAAACTTGCAAACTCCATCAATTAACTTATAAAATACACCCAAGAACAACTGGAATCAAGAGCAAATGAAGGTAGTCGCACAGAATTGTTAATGATGTATCTAGTATGTTAGTGTTTGATTTGGAATAAATATTTAGTACTAATTTGTCACTATGTTTTCAATCTGAAGGGTAAAAGCAAATGGAACCAATGTTAAAAGCTTCGTTGTCCCATTGTGTGGGCTTTTAAAAATTAAACTAGAAAAGGCACCACCAAATGCCAAGCAGATATATCTATTCTACATTGGCCTCAAAAAGATGGTCTAAAAACATATTTGCATTTCAGATTTCTATTTTAAGACTTCATTCAGTTTGTTAAAAGGCCCATATTTTTGCTGCCCGTGTCCAAATTTTATTTTTTTTTAAGTATAAGAAAATTTTTAAGCAAATGTTACTGTTTTACAGTATTTATTCCAGTATTTTCTGTTATGCACAACTACTACTGGCATGTTATAATATGACATAATAACTGAATTTTTTTGTTGTCTGTATTTTTAAAATCACCCAGAAGACTTTTAGTACCAATGGAAACATTATTTTCTGTATCAAATTGGAGACCAAACTTTTTCATTACAACAAAGCAGAAAACACTTTGACTTAGAAAATATCCAGTCAGATCATATTAGAACATATGTATTTTAAAATATTTTTCATACTAGTATTGACAAGTTTAAGAAGACTAATAATTATATACAAAGGACAATTCATAAAAATAAAATTAAAACACTTTCAGAATTTTCAGGAATGAAAAAGTGTGAAACATTTTCTTTTTAAGAAATATTTTGTCCCATGGGAACATTCAAAGAAACCAACATATATTTTGAATCTTTGGATTTCAACAAAAACAGATATATAGATCTAGATAGATAGAAGATATATGATGAAACCTGTTGTAAGATATAGTACCAGGGGCAGCTTCTCTCTCAGAAATTTGCCTGTGGATGACAAGCTTGCTTTTGGGGATTGGTCTGGCTTTAGCCTTTTTATGATAATCCTAAATCCTTACCTGGTGAGCACCAGGGGGGCCAAACTATGGGCACATATACATGTGCTATTAAGGTGAAGCAATAAGCTCTGGTGCTTATTGTGCCAGAGTTTATTGCTCTTGGGCACTACACTTACACATGTTCCTGGGACTGCAGCACATTAAGCCAGGTCAGAGCAGCCCCGGCTAGCAAGGTGACTTGGGGGTCAGCCTGCCAGCCTGGGTCTGCTCCAACCCAGCTCAACGTGCTGCGGAAGGGCCGGCTGGGGCACAGGGGTGCTCCAATGCAGGGCTAGCTGGCAGGCAGCCCACACACTGAAGCACCCTTGTGCCCCCGCCAGCTGTCAGTGTCTACACATAAGGTGCTGCAACGTAAAAAAAACTCTGCAGCAGGATAGTACTTGCATTTTCAAGTACTGTCCTGCTGCAGAGTTAATTAGTTTCCTGTGGCCTAATAGGGCCACAAGTGTAGACACATGATGTTTACTGCAGAGCTAATTAGTCTACTCCACAGTAAACATCTCATGTAGATCCCCTATGGCTGCCAGACCACTTTCACTCCCAAAAGCAGAACTATAGCCATCAACTCCTGTCGTTAGCTCCTTATCTGTCTTCCAAACTAATTTTTAAATTGCCTTTCTTTTTTTTAACAACACTTGTCAGTGGACTTTCATCTTACACATTTGATTTAGTATTCATCGTTTCCTCACCCCTCATTCTGCTCCAGCAACCTCCTGTACCCCACTTTCCAGCTCTTCCAGGTTGGGGTATTCTGTTGCTTGTACTTCTCCATATATTCAGAATGTTCCCTTTTTACCACCCTAAGTCAGAGTTGCTTCTTGCATCTTACCTTAAAACCCTTCCCAGTCATGTAAGCTGAAGGAAGACAATCAGTTCTATTTGTTTCCTTTGTTACTCCTTTTTTTTTGTTTTGTTTTCCTTTCCTGTAAGGTGGCTGCCAAAGTACTTATTTGTATCTTTACTTGCAGCCTTCTTCAGAATCATTGTATACAACTCTAGAGGGAAACATCTCTTTACGGTATCTTTTGCTGCAAAATACTCTGTGATGCTTTGTGGATTCTTGTGCTCAATGCCTGGGTACAGCTCTCATTGCTATTAGTGCAAATCATATAAGCCCTTTGTGTAAAGCATATTTTGTAGCAATAAAGTATGTCTTATTAGTCTGGCATTGTGTTGCTGCTGACTATTTTTCCTGCAGCCTCTCTTATTTAAACTGGGCTTTAATTTGGGGATTTTGCTGCCTGCTCTGTGGTTGGGGTTAAGAACATTTACTAATTCCCCATGAGTTCCTTGTTCAATACTGCTTGCAAAATAAAAAGTTAAGTATTTTTATGTTTCTCGTTACTGCTAAAAGCATAAGAAGAATACAGCTCCCTTATACAGTATATCTTTGTTTCACATTTGCCATGGACTAATTGCCTGGGTATCCTGGCAGATGGCCCATTTGTGCCTTCAAATCCTATTTGCAAACCACAGAAAATTCAAGGCCATGCAAGAGTAATTCTTGACTCTGTAACCACATAAACTATAACTTATAAAATGAACTCTGTTTTATGTCTCGCAGCTCCCATTATAGGTAGCTTTCACTCAGCCTCAGTAATGAAATGGCACTATAAAATTGTTTTGTGTCCTGCCCACCAATAAAGTACTGTGTAGCAGGTGACAGATCCAGAAAATGTATATCCCAGTCACTTCTTTGTGAAAAATACTAATCACAAATGAGAATCTTCACCTCAAATGATAGGAATGGACTGAACTGGATGTGCGAAGCAGAATGTCCTCAAACCCTGGAGCAGGGGAGCCTGGAGATATACTGGGAAGTTTTTATCATCCACTGCTGAGTATGGACTGATTTGGATTTATCCTTTGAACTGCCAAAGAATGATGGAAATTTAACTGTTTCTCTTTTTCTTCCCATGCTATTATAACAGATGGTTCAGTTTGCTGTTAGGCTTGATTTCATGGTGGTATAATCTCCCTATCCACATTTGAGCAGCACTTGCTGCATATTGAAAGTACAAAGTAGTCAAGTTTCCCATTCATTTCTAGCTAGAGAAATCACTTCAACCCATATCTCCTGTACAGGACAGCTAACTCAAATGTAATGGGCTTAATATAAGCCAGAGCTTTCTTTGTGTGTACAGAAGTCAATTCAAGTTATATCGAGCTAATACTGCACTGAACACAAGTCATTTAACTGTGAGTCCCATCCATGGCACTGAGTGCAAAATCTAACAAGTGATTTCTTTCTACCTTTTAACTACTGTAATATAGCTTCCACAATGTTCCTTCAAATATTATGGGGAAAAATTCTATTATACCCTAACAATAACCCTATGGATAGTCAGGCCATAAATATTCCTTTCCCATTTTCTCCTTTAGCCTTCATTTAGAAACACATCGTATTTTATAGGAGAACTGTTCTATTCTCCATTACAATATTGTTGATCTGGAGTAGCTTTAGTGTAGGTAATACTGCTATAACTGAGATGAGAATTTAGATCTATGTATGTGTATGTGCGTGCATGTACATGTACGCACATGCTATATATGTAGCATAAATAAAGAGCTGTTAGATGGTGTTGCAGAATATAAGCATAGTTCTTGGTTTTTTGGACTGAAAAACTACTACTTGTGTGCTGCAAATGTCCATTTTTGTGTAGCTTTTAAGATGTGCAGTGGTGAAAGGGAAGAGAGTGTAGCAACAAACCAAGCATTATAATGATGTAACTATTATTGTGATGAACTATAATTTTGGATTGAGTGAAAACTACCCTAATCCCAGAAAAATCTCCCTGAACAATTTTAATCTTCATATAAACTCATCAAACTAATCTCTGTTTTCCAGGTGTGTGAGACAGATTTGCCTAATGCATAGTAGAACAAGGTCTCAGCCCAGCCATTGAAACTGATCATTGTGGTGGCTTTAAGTAGTAGCAAAACATAGTGGCTTTGTTTTCCTACATCAGGTGCACAGTGGACGTGTTTACACAACACGCTACTGTGTAGTCATTACTGTGCATTTATTGTGTACTTGTATTAGCACTGAGACTGCACAATAAAGCAAATGAAAAAATATATCTTAATGTTTAGGGTTTTCACTTTGTTTTCTTATGTTTTGTACTTTTTATTTTTGACTGTGGCTGTGGACAGAACAGTTCCACTGTTCTCAGGGGGTATGTGTGAGGGAGCTATTGCATATGAACACATATCAACTGATTCATTGGAGCTCTTTTGTGTATCTAGTTCCTTCTCCTGCAGTAAGCAAAGCTAAACTGGGCAATTTACACTGGAATGAAATAGCTGCTAAATTACTGTGGTTTAGATTCCACTTACTGTAGAGCAAACACATAATAATTACAGTGGAACAGCTTGAAACATAGTACATCTCCCCCCTTTTCAATCAGTATAATTTGTTTCTTCCACCCTTATCTTCTGACTGTCAAATGTCAGGTAAAACAGCAGATCAGTGATTGCACATTACTATGTGTATAGCATGGTCATTTTCACAGTGAGCAGCAAGGACAGACAGCCTAAGCTTCTGGAGGGCAAGGAATTCCTTGGTACCAGAATTCTCTGATTACAAAACCAAGGGAGATGATGAGCCTTTAGGAGCTAGCAACTGAAGAACTCTAGATGTTTCAGGAACAAATAGTAAATGCCAAATTATCTTCTTCTGCTTAACAATTATAGAAGTGGAAATGCTAACCCAAAGTTTCCATGGTTCATAGCCAAGGAGAGCCCCAGTGCATCACCCTGTCAGTGGCAGGGTCTAGTGGCTGGAAGGAAAATGGTGTATGTGCACAGTCTAGGAATGAAAGAGTCAAAGAGGTCCCCTGAGATCCACTGAGATGGTGAAAGGGTACCATTGCAGTGAACTCAAACCATAAACTGGCTCAGCTTTATCGGCAGCAAAGATAATGTCATGTGTCTGTGCCTCATCAACCTGCACTGATTTGGTGGTGATTGGTTTACACTCATTAACATAACATTGTTTATACTCATTAACATAGCATTGTATATTTAATACAAGCAACCTGTTCCATGGTTCTGTTTCACTCCACCATTGGCTGGTATAGAGTTACACACTTGCAGCAGCACAAGGCAGCTAGGCATATAACTGGATATTTGCTCATTTAAATGCCCAGCTTGTGCACATCACTGAAAGCTTTGTATGCTCATTGCTCATTGGACATATGTGTTTGTGCATGTGCAATGCATACACAAGCCTTTCAGTATTTGACTTTAAAAATTACTGGCAAAAAGCTTATACTTTTCTCTGCTGTTATGCTTCCTAGAGATTTGTTCTTGACTAATTACAAATAACCTACAAGTGGATGTCTATTTTTTAAAGCAGGTTTGAAGAAAGAAGTTCAAAAAGATCAAGATGCTAACAGATCTACTGTTTCATCCCCAAAACGATTAGCAGCATCAGCCACCAAGCTCCATTCACCAGGTATTTATAAAACTAGAGATCATTGTTCTAGCAAAGATTTAAACTTGTGAAATTTGCATCTCTTGCTAATAAACCAAAATCTGAGCCCTACTATTGTTAAATAAGAACTGATTGTGTTCAACTTTCATTAATCCAAGAATGAGAATAGCAGGCCTCAGGATAGCCATGCATAAAGTGAATAGTCTACAAAAGAGCAACCATTTAGCTACAAAAGAGGAACCATCTTCCTTCCAAAACAAAGGTTCATTTGATGTTAAAAAATGTCTAAGGCTACAAAATCATTACTTTAAAAAATCTATTACCCTTTTTTTTTATGAAAAGAAAACAAATGCAGTGACAGAGAAACCATGTAACAGTCACCCACAGTAATAACAGATCACTTGATATCTAAGGTCTTTATTGTGAAAGAAGCTTTACATTTTCTAGGTTATTTCTATAGATAATTGGAAAAGAGGCTATCTGTAGTAATAGGCTTTAGACAACTATCAGGGCACTGTCAACTGACAAATTAAGATTGCAAACAAACATGTATTTACTGATGTTACCAATAACACCTTAGTTCTTCACAGCTAATTTTTTTTAAAAAAATCCGAAGTGCCTCTTTGCTACTTGCATTCTTTGGACCAAAATTACCAAAGCATTTATGTGCCTAAAGATACAGATAGGTGCTTATACAGTTTTATTAATCTGGTCTGTTTGCCCTGAGCTCTTTTGAATGAGGTAGGATATAAATCTAAACAACAACGATAATAATATATCATGGAGATCACTGAAACCATTGAAATCAGTGGGCATTGTTCCATTCATTTCTGTTAGCTTAGATCAGACCCTTTGATTAATTCCCTCCCCTCCCCATTTTTTCAGGTTAAACTTTGAAATTAATTTACCTAAGTTTCATTAGACCAACTAAATAGTTGGAAAAATTGTTCTTTTCAAGCTTTCAGGCATAGGGAGAGTCTGCTGCTGTATGTCCTTAGATGAACACAGCTACAGCCAACACCCCTGAAACATGGAAGTGAGAGATCATTTATTTATTCATTTTAAACTATAAAACATTCTGGGCCTCTATCCTTTGATCCTCAGCATCAGTATTGCCACTGAAATACAAACTTCAGGATTGCCTTCATTCTAACTAAACTTGAGCAGTTTCACCTCTTGTGACACTGCAGCTAACAAAATCAAGCAAATGAAAATTCTCTCCCTTCTTCAGATGCTAGGGTAAAAAATGAGTTTAACAGTGTCCCCTGAAGGGCATTATATTCAGGTTATTTTGGACCAAGTGAGGTCATGTAGGGAATTCCAAAGGAAAGGGGTCTTCACAGATAATACAAGGCCAGCAGCTCCCTCAATTTTATACCAAGGAGACTCCAACTTAAACACATGTTGATTGCTAGTGTACCAACATGCTACAGGAAAAGTTGGTTAAAGAACAATTGTTTCAGTTAGAATTAAAATGGGACGAAGGAATCATCTGTAAAAGCATGACTTCAGCTTTGTAAAGTTGGTCAGTTTTATAAAGAATTACATTTCCAAAAGTGATAATGAGTGTTAGTACCTTAATTCCTACTCACTCCCACCCTGCCCCACCCCAAGCTAACTTAAAGGGCTCTAATTTTCATAAAAGGACGAATACTTGCCCTGTGACCATTAGACTCCTTTAAGACTTCTTGGACTGAGCCCCTTGAAATTCAGGCACCTTAAAATCACTCAACACTTTGGACAATTTGAGCTCAAAACAAAAATTAAATTTCTACCTCAGGTTTTACTGGACAATAGTCCTTTGTGTTCTTTTAAAAATAAATAAAGATAAAGGAAATGTATATTGAAGATGCATTTTCTTCATATGACAGCAGTACTCTGAAACCTTCACAAAATGGTCACTCAGACTAGGGACAGACATTCAAAAAATCTGATTCAATCATTGCAGGTTAGTCTAACCTGGCTAGGCTAAACCGGTTTGTGACCATACAGACACCCCTCTGGACTGAAAAAGTGCAGGCACATCCCTGCAGTGGCTCAGGCTAAAAGCCCGGCGGTGATAGAGCAGCCCTCGTTTCCCTTCCACAGTGCTGAATGGCCAAGCCCCAGCAGGACGCTCTGATTAGGGAGAGGTTCCCCCCACCATCCCCAGCCAGGAATTGATAACACAGAGTTTATCACCCCTAACTCAGTGTTTAACAGCTCATTAAGACCAGCCTCTCTCCATTAGTTCAAGCTCTTCTTAAACAGCTTTTCCAAGTAGGGACATTACCAGCTACCTGTTGATTAGCTCCAAAAAGCCCTAAGCCAACAAGGTCCTGTATGCCTTTGTCCCGTCTGCCACAGCACAGACCGTAGACAGCATTTGGTATGCTAGCTAATTTTGAGAGTTGTCTGTGTAAGGCAGAAGGGTGGGGGGAATCCCTGCTTGATCAGGGAGTGGAAGAAGCCAGGCAGACACTGCTGTGTCTGAAGTCTCTGCCAGAGCTGCAGCCAGGGAGCAGAAGGGAGGGGCCAGCCATGCTGGGCTGGAGCAGAGAGCAGAGCCCCACCCAGCAAAGCATCTCAGATTCTGGGGGACTCTGATTTATTTCATAGATTTCATAGACATTAGGGCTGGAAGGGACCTCGGAAGATCATCGAGTCCAGCCCCCTGCCCAAAGGGCAGGAAGTCAGCTGGAGTCATAGCATCCCAGCAAGATGAGCATCCAGTTTCATCTTGAAGGTGTTCAATGAAGGCGCTTGAACCACCTCCGGTGGCAGGCTGTTCCAGACCTTGGGGGCTTGGACAGTAAAGAAATTCTTCCTTATGTCCAGCCTGAAACGACCTTGAAGTAGTTTGTGACCATTTGACCTCGTCATCCCTTGGGATGCTCTGGTGAACAAACGTTCCCCCAGATACTGGTGGTCACCCCTGATAAACTTGTAGGTGGCCATCAGATCACCCCTGAGCCTGCGCTTTTTCAGGCTAAAGAGCCCCAGGGCTCTCAGCCGGTCATCGTAGGGTCTGCTTCCCTGACCTCTGATCATGCATGTGGCTCTTCTCTGGACTCTCTCAAGCTTCTCCACATCCTTTTTGAATTGTGGAGCCCAAAACTGGACACAGTACTCCAGCTGCGGCCTCACTAAGGCCGAGTACAGGGGGAGAATGACGTCCCGAGATTTGCTTGAGTCCGCCCACTTGCTGAGCCTGTCCAGGTCAGCCTGGATAACCTGCCTGTCTTCTGGTGTGGATGCTTTGCCCCAAAGTTTGGTGTCATCGGCGAACTTGGCCAGTTCTGATCGCTTCTGACTCCAGTGTCCACATCATTAATGAAGATGTTGAACAGTATGGGTCCAAGGACAGAGCCTTGGGGGACCCCACTGGTCACAGGACACCACGATGAGTGACTTCCATCGATTACTACCCTCTGGGTCCGACCCCGGAGCCAATTTTCCAGCCAGTGGATCGTGGAGGGCCCAAGGCGACAATTGGCCAGTTTCTCCAAGAGGCGATCATGGGACACCAGATCGAAGGCTTTTTTGAAGTCAAGATATATGACATCAATCTCTTCTCCCTTGTCCAGGTGATAGGTCACCTGGTCGTAGAAGGAAATTAGATTGGTCAAGCAAGACCTACCCGCAACAAACCCGTGCTGGCTATCCCTTAAGATGTTGTCGTCGGCCAGTCCATTAAGGATGGCCTCTTTAATAAACTTTTCTAAGATCTTCCCCGGGATAGAAGTCAGGCTGATGGGCCTATAGTTAGCCGGATCCACTTTCCTCCCTTTCTTGAAGATAGGCACCACATTGGCCTTCTTCTAGTCTTCGGGCACTACACCAGAGCGCCAAGAGTTTTCAAAGATCTGTGCTAGAGGCTGGGCTATGATGCTCGCCAGCTCCTTGAGTACCCTGGGGTGAAGACTGTCAGGGCCAGCTGACTTGAAGGTATCCAGCTTCTCAAGATGCTCCTTCAGAAAGTCAGCATTAATGGAGGGCAGGGGATCACCCTCACCCGGACTTCCCAGCCCTGAAGCGGGCATGGGCGTCCCATGGGACTGATGAAAGACTGACGCAAAGTACCTATTTAATAGGTTGGCTTTTTCCTGGGCGTCAGTTGTCAGTTGCCCCATTTGGGTCAGCAGGGGTCCAATGTTGCCCCTGCTTTTCCTCCGGCTCCCCACATATCTGAAAAAGGACTTCTTATTGTCCTTGATGCTCAAAGCTAGCTGGAGTTCAGTTGCAGCCTTGGCTTTCCTGGTCTGCTCCCTACAGGAGCGGAATTAAATTTAAATTTAATTTAAAGCAGGAAGGGGTCTGGGACAGACATTGCATAAACCAGTTTGATCCAAATCAGTTAAGTCTGATACTACATTCAACCAGGTTTATCTCAAACCAGTTTCAGCCATTTTCAAACTGACTTATGTGCACTGAACATGTGTTCTGTTACATATTTAAATCAGTTTCTGATCACTTAAACCAGTTTGTGTGTAATATCTATCCTTAGCCTCATTAGATAATGCGCTGTGGAACTACTGTTACTCCTAGAGTAACCCAAGTAGTTCTCCTTTTACTATCAGTTCATGTCCAGCCCTCAGAGTTGTTATTTTCTTGTTAGATAACCCTTCTTCTAATATGCTGTCAGGGTTTATCTGTTTTGTTTTAGCAAATGGGCATGACTCAGAGGTCACAATAGCCCAAGTGTTTTAATCTGATCCCTGGTTGGCTCTGGAGAGAGCAATGGTCCAGCCACCTGGATCATGCTGTAGGTTTGGGGCCTGTGTCTCTCTGGGTGAATCTACACATGCACTTTACTGCAGAGTTGACTAATTAGCTCTGCAGTAAAACATCACAGTCTACATGTGCACCAGTATTAAGGTGCAGTAAACAAGTTAACTCAGTTATAGGATAGTACTGTTATGGACACTCAGTCTGCCTAGCCAGCCAGGGGCCTGCTCCTCCCTGGTTCAACCTGCTGCTGTTCTGGGTGCACATGTAGATGCTGTGCCTGGGAGCAGTTCACTCAGGCTCTGGAGTTTATCATGTTACATTAATTACACGTATAGATGCACCCTCCGTCAGGTGTTGCTGAAGTGTTTTTCACTGTGCTATCCATCTCTTCCCCCCCCCTCAGTTTTCATATCATCAAGCTCCACAAAATGCTTTCTTCACCTTTTTCCTTGGAATTGGAGGTAAATAATTAATTTTGCACATCCCATCTGAAGCCTATGGATGGTGTTACATAGTCAAAACAATTTGTTACATTATTTTCTGTCGAACTGCTGATTAGAAAAAAATGTGAGAGGCATTTCAAGGTAAATGGCTTTTTGATTTCAGTACTGTGGGGCATGGCCCTGTTTCCTCTCAACACTCCTGTTTTGACTGACATAAGGAATGTAGCAACATTCATTCTCCAGTATATTTTGTATATTTTGCATCATATGCAGAGCAGCAAAACAGAAACATCAATAGGCAGAATAAGCTTATTGAGCTGTTTTTCAGACCCAAATGAATTAAGCTGAGCTTTATCCCTGAGGAAAATATCACAGTTTAATTTACAAGGACAGCTTATTATACTGACAAGGACAGCATAAAGACGTGCACTTCAAATGTTACAAGGCAAGGGGAATCCAGAAAGCTATAAGACAAAACAGTCAGATGGATTTTTGTTTTAACTAAATCTTGCCTGATTTCAAGGTTATTTTTCCCCTATATCTCTGTTTTCCCATTGCCCCATCACCCTGTTGTCTAAGCAGCAGAACATTTTTGTAGCAGAAAGACAGATTGTTGTTAATAGTAATTATGTATATATTGCGATAGCTTGAAATGCCCGATCAGGATAGGAACTCCATTATGTCAGGTGCTAGACAGATATAAAGAAATACACCATTCCTGCACCGGAGAGACTAGAGACAATGGCAAATGAAATGAGTATGAAGTAATGAGCATTGTGGTTGGGCATGACTGATGAGCGGTCATCCTCTTAAATGTCAGAGGGTTTTCTGGATCATTCATCACCACAGTATTTAAGTGTTACTTCATGATGAATTTAATTCTGAAAATTTAATTCTTCAATCCTGGTATCTATCTTTGCTACTACAAGCTGTGGACATTGATCACTGTGAATGCTGGTTTGTACTTACAGGTTTTCAGAGGCACAGGTTAAGTCATTTGGAAATCAAAGAATCTGGTTGCACACTCAGATCAAAGATCAAAACATCTTCAGTGTCTGAATCACATCTGCACATAATTGCCAGTGAAAAAATGTCAGAGTAACAGAAAAGGCCTATTTATGAACTGGTTTAAAATCACACACCACTTTTATCTGCTTTTCAAAGTAAATAAATGCTGTGTAATGACACTGGTGTGCTGCTTGGCTATCTTGCAAAAATTACAAGTATTTTCTCTGCCACATTGCCAGAATGAGATTAGTCAATTCCCTGTGATTTAATGCTCATAAGGCTTTGTGTTAAAATTCTGCTTGTTCTTTTTGACAGTAGCATAAAATGTGCGCTCACACATCTATCACATCAGTTCAGGGTTCTGCATAAATATATGAAAAAAGCTATTTAATCCCTTGTGATTAGGTTGTGTTTTCAGTATAATAGAGCTACAGGATTACAAATTATTCTGTCACATTTTTTGGTGAGGGCTAGTTGGAGATAAATTTCCTATTTTTTTCTTGCATTTCATGGGGTCAGTGTAAATACAGATTCAAAACACGCACACCTCAGGTGCATCTACAAGTGCAATTAATATGTAGCAGTTTGCACTGGAGTTTATTGCTTCCAGGTGCAATGTTTGAACATGCGCCCAGGACTGCAGCACATTGAGCTTGGGTGGAGCAGCCCTGGTTGGCAAGGGGCTGCAGGGGTCAGCCTGCCAGACCAGGGCTGCTCTGACCTGGCTCAATGTGCTGTGGAAGGGCTGGCTGGGACACAAGGGGCTAGCCCCACAGTGTGGGGCTAGCTGGCAGACAGCCCCAGTATTGAAGCACCCTCAAGTCCCAGCCAGCCCCATCACTATCTACATATACAGTTCACTGCACATAACTACTCCACTGTAGGACAGTACTATCCTACAGCATAGTTAATTAGTTTACTGTGGCCTAATAGCACTGCACATATAAACAGCGATGCTTACTCTGAAGCTAATTAGTCAGCTCCTTAGTAAAGTGTCTTGTGTAAATGCACCCCTTTTGAACTATTCCTTTCACTAGGGTTAATTTACATGTTACACTGAGATCATACTAAGGGCACTTAAAATGCAAACATCCACACATTAAAGCTTGTTAACTAATGCTAAGTGCCCTCTGAGCATCTCAGAGGTACACCACTTCAGGCGAGGGTTAACTCTGGGCTGTGCTACCTGGCTTGTCTTAGAGTACTCCATGGAGATGAAACAAGCACTTTGCAGTCCCTTGGCACCCCAGGATGCACTGCTCACAGCCTCCTCCCCCTCCGGAGCAGTGATAGAGCCCAGGTGCCCTGGCATCTAGCCACCCCAGTGCTTACCAGCCCTCTAGTGGGAAGTCAGAGATGCGCAGGCAAGAAATGGCATTAACTTTTAATGAGTGACTGCTCACAGAACATCCTAAATTTAACAACACTTAGCATTGTGCAAAAGTAGTATGGTCTAAGTGTAATGTGTAAGTACACACACACACATACACACACGTGTTTGGTATGCAGGCAAAAGGCTATCCTCTGCACAAGCACATATTAACAAGGCATCTTTTCCTTTCTCCCTCTTTCTGACAAAAGCCCCCAGGCTAAAGTTTTGGGGCCAGTAACAAGAGCAGTTCAGTTAGCCACAGACAATTTCAGAATACATGAGCATGAAGTGTTCCAGCATGCTATGGTGGCAGACGGAAAAAAATATGAAGAGGTCAGAGATGAAGAGGAAAGCAAGAAGACTTCAAAATTCAAGCAGTGGGGTGTGCAGTTGAACACAAGGAGTTTACAGAGCAACCTTCCAAAAGAACTTACAAGGCCAAAGTGATTTCCTCAGGCAAACACTTGAACCACTTGACACCACTTGAACATCAACTTTTCTTGTTTTTAAAGCGTGACAGAGTAACAACACTGAGGGAAACAGGATATTCTAGCCAAGTGTTAGAATTGGATTTGTAACATGAACATCACTTACAGAGAGAACATATAAAGTGGTTCCAGCATGACTGGCAGTTTAGACAGAAAAGTCATGCAGAGCTCAGAGAGGGTCAGGTCAACGCATGCCCTGTAAGACTGCATCTGCATGATGACTGGTAACAAGCCTTCAGCTCACTCACAGCAGAGTTTTAAAGTTGTAGTGTAAACAGGACTTAAATCAGCACCTGGGTTGCACTATAAGCAATGGGGCCCAACCCAACTGGTCCCATGGGCCAGTAAGTGGTGCAAGGCTAGTCTATGGCTGGATCTGGCTAGCACTCAGGGCCGATCCATGGCCAGACCCAGCACGAGGCCAGTCCATAGGCTGACCCTGCACACTGGATCCAACCTGCAGACCAATCCTGTGTGCTGAGTCACACTACAGACTGACCCCATGCTCTGAGTTGGGCTGTGGACTGGCCCCACGTTCTATGTGGACTGGCCATGCACTCTGACCATGGCCTGCAGGGCTTCCCAGAGGCATAACAAGGCAACCTTGATGCATGGGACAGTGTCAACTGCCACCATGCCAATGACAGCTGTGCAGTCAGCTGTTGCTGTGGCCATGGCTAATTTTGCACCCCTCGTCTCCCACCAAGAGTGGCATCTGGGGCTGCTGCCTGGTCACCCCCTGCCAGTTACACTACTGGGGTTCCCCACAGGTCTGGAAATTTTGCAGAGAGGGAACAAGGGCAGCATTAATTGCCACCAGAGTCATTCAGGGTAACCCTGGCAATTTAATTCTCTGTTCCCAAATTTCTAGAGCCATGGGGAGATCCACAGACCACAGATTGAACATCATTGCACTAGAGACTTGGACTGTGGAGGATTTTAACTCCATACATTTCAACTTTTGGCTTTGTCTTACGGCAGTTAATGTCTTGACTTCATTAAGCTGTAATTTATGCAACAATGCCATGGGACTGAAATACCTGCATCATATTGGAAAACAGTGATTTCTGCTGCATTTGTTATCAGGAAGTGTCACCTCACACCCCCAGTGATCCCCTTTGGGGAGTGACACAGATACATTTCTGTATAAGCAGTCAGGAGGGGCAATGTTGGGAACAGTCTGCCATGTAAGATTGGACCAGCACAGCAAAATGCAATGATGTTGATATAAGACCCAAACCATGCCTGTGCCCATGATATGTATAACAAAGCTAGTGATGCTGTCTCCCTTACCACTACCACACAGTTCATTGTATGATCCAGGATTGCTGTCACTGTGGCTGTCTCCCCTAGCAATTTCCATAGTGGCAGCAACAGGGGGGTTGGTAAGCTGCATGATGATAAAAGCCACCTCCAGATACAAGGGAAGTGATGGTGAAATTTAAGCACTAGATTTCCAAGTAGATGCTTTTTATACTGAGCTGTGAGTAGGCCTTAGCTATAACTTGTTACTCAAAGAGTGGGTGGGTGAGTCAGTCAGTCACTCAGCAGCAAGTTAAGTATAACTTCTAGAGATGAAAATATGCACAGGAGTTTTAAGTTCTACTCTAAAAAATAATTCTATAAAAATAGCATATTGTGGAGTTCTGTACTGCTTATGTTTCAGTGATTCCAACTGTCTGCCCTACAGTCTCATTATGGGACCTGCTAGCCAGAGTGGATTCTCTTTTTCTCACGTCATCACCAATAATAAAGGTTATGCATCTCAAATTCAAGTGCCTGTGTAAGCCAGCTTTCTTCATAGTACTTCCTCACGGACATGTGTGAAAATCTATAGCTATCAAAAGGGTTGCACAGATGGAAACTCCAGATTCAGAGTTGAGGCAGGAATCATGTCACTTCTAAAGCCCTCTGACATGAACAAAAACATTTTTATGCACAACCAAGTCTTGCTATCTTAATTCCTGTCCTTAGCCTGCTAAAGTCCCTGCCCCTTGTACTCATTCTGCTAAAAGGAGAATATCTTCCTGTTCCCCCCACTTTTCTAGCATTCATAGGTCCTGGATCAGAATTCAGAAAATGCCTCCCTGTGGCCTATATGTGACCACAGCATAGAAATGGCAACTTGAAATTTGTTTTCACAAAGCATTTACACAAGTGGGCAAACACATGTGATGGTTACACAATTATTTTTTTTTTCCAATAAGGATATGAAATTTGCTTGACAGAACAAGGTTTTGTGCCTATCTTGGATTGCACAAAGAGGGAAAGGGCATGAAATACTCTTTGCACAAAGGTTTGCTAATGAGAGGAAGACCATAGGATCCAGCCCTGCTGCACACTAGCCCCTCCTTCAAGGTGCTCAGTGACCTCAAGTCTCAGTAATGCAGGTGGATCTCAGGGCACTTCTTACCACACAGGACAGTTAGTCCCGGATCCTCAAAATCAGGGGTGTCAAAGATACAGCCTGTGGGCCAGATATGGCCCATGGAGCTTTATCTTCTAGGCCCTGGTGCTGCCCTTGGGTCTGAAGTTGATCCATGGGCAGCACATAGTGGGCACTGGATTGGCTGGGGATGCACATTTCATGTGGTGCCTGCTCTAGCCAGTCCAGGACGTGTACCACACATGGCACTTACTCCGGCTGGTCTGAGACTTGTCCTGCACACGCACCCCTCCCAGCCACTCAGGGATGGAGCACTGCATGCAGCATGGGTACCAGACCCAGACTGGCTGGAATGCCACATGCAGTGCTAGCCCTGGACCAGCTGGAGCAAGCACTGATCCAGCATTTGGGGGAGGGATGAAGGGAGTGTCTGTGAGCCTGATCAGGCTGGTGGAACTGGCCACATGCCATTCATCCAGTGTATGGACCCACCTTACACTACTCATCCAGGCTGCGGAGTCAGATAAGTTTCACCCCCTGCTTAAAGGTACTGAGGTGCCTTTCTCCCATTGAAATCAGAGAGAGTAAGGTACTTCAATAACTTCAAAGTACTGGACTTCTTGCAGGATCACATTCTTAGGGGTTTTTGTAAGTAAATGCATTAGAAAGCTTATGTGAATACTGCAGATTATTGCAGGCAGATAATAGTGACAGATGAGTTCCAGGATCCTTAAAAATGTGAAAAAGTTGCATCCATGCATATACATTAACTGATTACTGTGTTTGGGGGATTTTTGACTTTTTCCTTGTAGGCCATCCCAAACAGAGGCCAACAACTCCGAAGAATGGAATTTCCTCCAAACCAGATCCGCAGACTCGAGAGGCTGAACGGCAATTTGTCCAGCAGCTGAAGGAAAAGTGTGATGAGCAGTCCAAGCAATTAAGCTGCATTCACGAGGAACTGAAAAGAGCCAGTCGTGGATTTGACATCTTTGCCATAACAACACAGTATTTCTTTAGGAAGGTAAGGCTACTCTATGCAAGCTACCACTAGAAAGCATTTATTACAGTATCTAACCCTATCCCTGAACACTAGTCATTGACCTGAGCTGCTGCTTATTAGTAATGATGATGACGATAATAATGATGCTATTTCTTCATTCTTGTCTCCCTGTTTTTGGGAACCATATAAGCATATAATTTCATTGTAACAGTTACCATGAGAAGGGGGTTATAATTAGATACAATATAGTTGACATACAAAGATCAGAAAATGGAGGTAGCAGATGAGTGAGGTAACCAAGGCCTGTGATAAGTGTGTAGTGGGTTTAGAATTTAGGGTTGGTGGTGGTAGCCGTGTTGGTCTAAGGACATGGGCAGACAAGGAATTTAGGAAGAAAATGCCTCAGAAGCAAAAAGCCCTGGCATCTCTACATTAGAGCTCGGATGGACAAGACTGACACTTACAAAGGCGAAAAGAATTAATGCATTTAACCTGTTAAAAGCTGACAGATAAAAGAAAAATATTTTTTTCTACTGTACTTGTCCATTTTCTGTTCACCAAAGGGTTCGGCAACTCAGACTTGTCTTCCGAATTACAGTGGTCAGTCTTACAAAACTGCCAATTCCCTTAGAAGGGAGGTGCCCACCCCCTAGCCCACAGGCTACATCCAACTCCCAGTGTACTGTCATCTGGCCCACAAGGCTCCAGTCCCCACGAGCAAAAAATTTGGCAGTGGAGGAGTGGTGGCACTGCTCCCCTGCTGCCAAATTTCTGGACCTGTGGGGAGCCCTGCAGGCTGGATAGTGTGGCCCTGTGTGCTAGATAGGGTGCACCAGGCAGCGCAGGGCCTGATCCCAGCCTGTGGGGGCCAGCCAAGGCTATGAGGGGCTAGGTGAGGGCAGTGCACAGGGCTTCCGGGCTTGATCCTGACATGCAGGGTCATGTGGGAGTGAGGAAGGAGGAATGCAGGACCTCAGAACCAAATCCTGGCCCATGGGGGCAGTGCGGGACCCCAAGGCCCAATTCTGGTGTGTGGTCTAGAGCAATGAATAATGTTACCTCACTGTTTGCAGCATTACTTAAAGGAGGAACAAAGAATAGGTGGAGAATACTTCCAGTCATCAGAAGTGTCTATTTACTAAACCTAGAAAGATTTTCTTAAGGTAACCAGCCGTCCTGGGGCTCTAAATGATTTTAGGTATTACTTGCCTCAGAAAACATGTGCTCTGGGTCATGGTTCTGGCACATCAGGCTGAATTCACCGGCTGTATGTGTATTGTACTACTCCCATTTGTGGGTTTGCGTTCTTTGGGGCAAAGTAAACAAATGCCTAGTGCACCTGATTTAGCCCTTGCGTAACATTCACGATTGTGAGTTTCTTTCTGCTTTAGGAGCAGACAATATTACACGTTTGGTGCTGCATGTTGGCTCTTAAGACTTATTGACTTTCACTGGAGCTCAGGCTCCTAATTCCCTTGGCAACCCTTGAAAATGTGATCCGTGGTGAGTTTCTGTGCTGGGTCTCTGTCCCAAGGTGAAGTAACGCAGCTGCTTCTGCCCTTGCTGCTTCTGAAAGTTTGAGCAAAGTCATGTCTGCTGGTTTTGAGTGAGGGAAGCATGAAAGCAATTCACTTTCATAAATTTCATAGACATTAGGGCTGGAAGGGACCTCGGAAGATCATCGAGTCCAGCCCCCTGCCCAAAGGGCAGGAAGTCAGTTGGGGTCATAGGATCCCAGCAAGATAAGCATCCAGTTTGCTCTTAAAGGTGTTCAATGTAGGTGCTTGAACCACCTCCGGGGGCAGGCTGTTCCAGACCTTGAGGGCTCGGACAGTAAAGAAATTCTTCCTTATGTCCAGCCTGAAACAGTCTTGTAGTAGTTTATGACCATTCGACCTAGTCGTCATCCCTTGGGGCGCTCTGGTGAACAAACGTTCCCCCAGATACTGGTGGTCACCCCTGATAAACTTATAGGGGGCCATCAGATCACCCCTGAGCCTGCGCTTTTCCAGGCTAAAGAGCCCCAGGGCTCTCAGCCTGTCATCGTAGGGTCTGCTTCCCTGACCTCTGATCATGCGCGTGGCTCTTCTCTGGACTCTCTCAAGCTTCTCCACATCCTTTTTGAATTGTGGAGCCCAAAACTGGAAGCA
>NW_005842247.1:1192132-1193500 GCF_000455745.1 Alligator sinensis
TCTACACGATCCCTCCTGTACAGGGTATAGCCATCTATACCCATGGTCCAGTCATGGGTGGAGTCCCACCAGGTCTCCGTTATCCCTATGACATCATAATTATTTGCATTGAGCAGGAGGATGAGCTCCTCCTGCTTATTCCCCAAGCTCCTGGCATTTGTGTACAGGCAGGCAAGTGTCCCCTGGGGGGCTCCTTCCTTGCCCACAGATTTTACCAGGGCTGGGGCAGGGGTGGGCTCCCTTAAGTGCCTTGACCCACTGGCTTTGCAAGGATTGCTCAGCGGGCCAGCAGTGGCGGTAGTCCCCCCTTTGTTTTCCATTGGAAAGAAAAAAGAAAGAAAACAAACAAAAAAATCTTGTGACTGTGTTTGTTTCAAAGAGGCCTGTAGGCAACATGATTGAGGTTTGAGTTAAATTGAAATTTGGCACAGGAATAGTCTTCATTAAGGAAGAAGACATGGACTTGTTCCAGAGAATTTGCATTTTGATTTGTCCAAGTGATGAATATTTGGGAATTCCATGCTCTGCATATACAGCCATGTCTGGCTCAGCTCGCAGCAGGCCTTATCCATTGAAGTCAATGGAAATGTTTCTGCTGACAGTTGCACAGACCCTGATTATTAGTATGTTTTGGTTTCCATATGTTACACAAAAAATGTACCACACAGAGAGTTGTTTTCTCAACATAATGTAATTCAATTTTTAAAAAATATGCAGGAAATAACAGTTGGGAACTAGGAACTTGATCAGGTCTGAAATGTGCATATAAGGAGCAGTGTTTCATACACTTTTAAAAATGTTCTCATTTCTCATAGGTCTACCAAGATGCTTTCACCTACACCTGGAGGCAGGAAAAAAACTCTCATTTTGGGGGCAAAACCCTAGATCTTATAAAAGATCTGCTACTTATAAAAGATCCATTGCTCTATTCCCAGCCAAAATGACATCCAAATGTACATGGAAATGGGAGCTTCCTCCAAACTTCCACTCCCACTTCTTCCATTTTCCACTGATAAACCTTAGGAAGCACTCCTTTGTGCAACTGTTATTGAAGCGGGTTTGTATTTGGTAAAGTTGGGACTGTTTAGTGGTAGTATGTGTCTAACTACTGCAGTTAGAGCTAGCTGGAGTGATTTGCATGCAGCCCTGTTTAGGGATGGAACAGAGGGGAGCACCAGGAGACATCATGTGTAAGGAAGCAAGGAGGCTCCTCACCTTCCAAGATAGTAGAGCGTGAGGACAGGGAATTGGCCCTGCCTCCTACTCTCGCGTTGAGTCAAATTAAGCCACAGGCTCCACAATGGGTGGTACCCTTTGTGTAGGGGGAGTAGGGGGGGGTCCCGCCTTGAGCCCCCCCCCCCCCCGTTC
>NW_005842247.1:1193774-1200236 GCF_000455745.1 Alligator sinensis
CATAGAGCAAACTGGCATGGCTGGGTAGCCTTTGATCACGCATCTGAGTTACTGCAAGCTATATATCTAGCTAGATCTCAGGTAACTTACTCACAAATATCATCCAGAGGCAGGTGGAGATTCCCTCTGGGGGCAGGCAGTTCCTTGATCATGAGCTTTGAGAGAGAGAGCAAGGTTCAGATGGTCCAGCTCTTCTTTCTCTCTCAGTCTTCCTCATGGATGCTGCTCCCTCCTCCTGGGCAGTCCTTAATTTATATAGCCCTTGTGACCTCATTTATCTGGTCCAATGGAGGCCAGCACCTGTTGGCTGTCAGCCAACCAATTTGAAATGCATCACTAGTTGCTGGGCAGACTGGCAGTTCCTAGCTCCCCAGGAAGTCCAAGCCACTCACCCAGGTATGAAATGCCAGTCACATAGGCAGAGGTAGCAGGTTTCCCCCCTCCCTCAGGAATGTATCCAGCTCAGGTTACCTAAAGAGATAGGGTAAGGTGTGTACCCTCTGCAGGGCCCATCTTAACCAAATTGTCACAGAGCAGAGTTTTTGGGGAGAAACAGAGGTGGCCTTCTGCCACACCCTTCCATTCATTCTTTTACGTTTCAGAATTTGATTTCCCAGAAGCTGCCTGGTGGGTCATGGGGATAACACTACCAGATTGCTAGTCAGCATCATTTATGGTCAGACCTATGACTGTATCTAAGCCTCCCACTTTCATTCTTGATTAATGAAAATCTTATTGAATGAAAAGCAAATGCTTTTGCTTTGGTTACTCTTGCATTTATCCAGGAATTTCACCTCTAGTGGCACAATACAAATGCCCCCAGCTATCCGTCTTAATTATGGCCCCAGTTCTGAAAACCAAGAAAGCAGAACTAGCCCTATTCCCCTCTTCCTAGCTGGAGTCTAGGCCAGTTGTCTCACTGAGGGAATAAGCATTCCTGTTCATGGAAATGGCTGTTGTGATCAGCTTTGCAGCCATGGAAAGGGACTGATGAAGCTTTTCACACCCTTTGTATAAACAGCTGTGGGCTGTTCTGGCCCTTACTCAGGTTTGAGCTCAGTCCCTATGGGCATCTTTACATGTGGTTTGGGGTGGAGGGGGCATATTTTAATTAGAGCTCTAGTTAAAGCACCCCCACCACCGTTTTGAAACACGGGGACACTGAATATGCATGATGCCGAGGCTACTGACATGTTCTAATTAGAATGCACCAGCAGACTTGATTAATCGAGTATACTCCAATGCATTCTGATTAGCAGTGTGGGGCACATCTATAGGTGTGCCCTATGTGCCAACAAAGCACTTCGTTAATTGAGACAGAGAGTATCACCCTGCAAATGCAGGATATGCTCACCTGGCCACACTGGCAGCCTTAATTCTGGCATTTCTTGATTTTAAGTGCTTCATCTTGCAACCTTAAAGTTGCTTGAACCTTTTTTTAATTTAATATTTAGTAAGATTTTGATAGCCTTTTTTGAAAGAATCAATACTGCTACTGAATTGCATCAAAAAACAATGCCCTTTTCTCTGCTTCCACTGAATGCATTTAAAAAAAAAGAACATTAATAACAGTTGTAAACTAATAAGTATGAAGGCTTTTAACAGTTTGTAGCCATACTTACCCATCAAACTCCAGTTAACCCAGTCTGCTACCACATTATGGAGAAACATGGATAGTCTCATATAGTGAGAACTCAGTATGTGGACCAACGAAAATGAATATAGTTGTTCAGGAGTAGGCCATTACCTAGTCATGCAGGCCAGTCATTACAATGCCTGTGGACATCTGTTTTTAAGTAATTCATTCATTATTAGCAGATTAATTTGCAAAGGCCAGCTTCTGCCATGGGACATGCATACATAACTCATATTGACTGTTGTCAGTTCCAAATTTATCTACAAGGAAATTGTGTTGAATGTTCGTGCTTAATATTTCATGTTCCAGTTATGACCAACACCAACCTCAGCTTGTCACGGCGTATTTTGTGAAGGAAACAAATGGCTGCTATGAACTGAATGACATCATGAGGGTATTTTATAAAACACAATATAAAGAGCCAAGGAGACTTTGGTCACTACTTACCTGGGCCACCTCATCAGCCCAATAGTCAGTGAAGTTCCTGGTCCAGTTCCAAACTTTGTCTTAAAGGGGTTTGCGAGTGCTGCAGGCTTTTTGTTAAAATTGGCAGCAGCACCATCTAGAGGAGAATATCCCAAAGTGAATTTCTGAAAGGGAATTCCTTATGTGAACAAAAATGAAACAAAATATACTTAAGTGCCCCATCAAATTTAGAGCAGAGGTGTTTCTGCTGAACAAGAACCTGGTAACATCACACCCATGCAGTTGGAAGTTCAGTTCATCAGCTGAGGAATTGGAAAGCTCATTTGAGATCCAGTTCCTCATTTGCCAGTTCCGATTTACACACACATTTGAAAAAACAATGGAGGCTTCTTATTAACAAGTTCCACGTTCTTTGAATATGTTAGGGCTTACAGTAAGTGGATTCAGAGCTTCCCAACTGTTTTCCAATAAAATGGCTTCTTCTTCTTTCAGTAATTTGTAGAGTTATTAATTATTTATGTGTTGCTCTAAGTATTCACGGGGCTTTACAGAGCACAGGTCTGTGGGGTTCTTTCAGTACTGGCCAGGAGTAGGGTGAAGTGCATAGGGAAGAACACGGATACATAATGCAGACACCAGTGTAATTTTATTTGAAGCAGAATTGGTACATTACTTTGTGTGTGCATGTGTGTATGCAAGGGAGAGAGAGAGAAAACTTTGACTCAGTAAGTTATCAGAGACATGGAAGGTTTTGCACTATACCAGTATGTCTAATGAAGACAAGGAAATTGCTTCCATCCTAGCAATTTAAACACTTTTTTCTATTTGAGTTCATGTTTTTGTCTTTTCAGTGAACCATATTGCATTGAATATCATATAACTAACCAAAGGAATCAGAACTCATGGTAGATGCAATATCTTTTATTAAACCAACTAGATTTTTGTAAAAAATTTCTTTAATTGAAAGCTTTCAGGCACAAGCACCCTTCTTCAGGCATAAGAGAAAAGCTTGTAAAAGTTCTCTTGGGTAGAAATGAAAGTTCATATTTCATAGGAGAGTTGAAGGTGGTAAAATCTCCTGTTTGGAACAGTTCATTTTATATGCAGATTAGGCTCAGAGAAAAGTTGGAATAGTCTGTTTACCTCAAAGTTGTTTGGTCGTAAGCAGGATGTAGTCATATTTCCTTCTGGTTACGGTTATAACTAACCAAATGCTTCACCCATTCCTTAAAAATACCTTTAAACACTAAAGGCTCCAGCAAATAGCATAGGCAGAACTCATGCAAGGGGCTGAAGGAGAGGAAAGCCCAGAATGCTTTTCCCTGAGAAAAAAATGTCCTTATTGTTCTCCACTAAAGCATATAAGCAGTAAGTCAGACCTTCCTGTGTAGAGGCTCCATACCACAGCAATAGTCCTGGCCACACAGGTTGGTTCCAATCCAGCCACACTATTCAGTACTTTTCTGGCAACAAGAACCATCTTGCTCACTAAAATAAGCTTCACCTGGTGGTAGGAAAGCTGTTTTAAGGAATAGCGTCGCATGCCTTATCTAAAGGGAGAGTTCTCCTGAAGAAGCCATGGAACCTAGTTTGGTATCGTGAGCTGTCCATCAAAAGATAACATTTCCAAAGGCACGGTCAGCATGGCTTGGTTCAGAAGATGTGGTTTTGCCAAACACAGTGAAATGTCTCCAGGACTCCCTGGCATGAATAATTCAGAAGAAGACAGACCTGTGGTTTAAACAGAGAAAGGTAGAAGGCAGGGTAGATTTGCACCATATAGATTAACCATATCAGAGATATATAGCATAAGCTTTCATGAGGCTGAGCTTACTTGACATCTCTTTCCATGCTGTTCCTCTCATCCACCTCCCACTTTCCATTCACCAGACATTCTTCTCCTACACGTACACACCCTCTTTCTGTCCCTGCCCTTTCTATCTCTGCTTAATCAGCTGCTGTCTTACCTCCCTTGCTCAGTTCTCTTCTGCCACTGTTAGTATTATTTCCATCAAATTTAGATCGTGTGCCAGGAGGGTGTCTAAATGATATATTTTGTGAGCACTGTGCACACCCAGGGCACTGTGTTAATAATGACTAGCTCGTGTTGTACATTGCTGGGCAAACACAGTGATGAATAGGATCTCTGCAACCTAGGATAGGGGAAGGTTTGTTACTTGTTCATGGTGATAACCACATTGGGAGCTAGATTGGGCAATGTGACAGCCCAAGAACAATCCTTGGTCTTCAATTCAAAATTAAGGAAAGTCAGGGAGAGGGATATAGAGATTACAACTCACCTCACAGCCCTCTTCCCCAATTCTCCTCTATTCCTGCACCCCAGCCCTGAGTATCCAGTGCCAGTGGCCAATTTCCAGCCTAAAGATAATTATGCTTCAATTAACACCAGCTGTATTTTTCTTACTTGCTCCACTTTCAGATCCCCCAACCTTCTAATATATCCAATTAATGCGTCCAGAGGCATCCCCTACTAGCACAAAGAAAGAAGCAGTTTTTTTACTAAATAATTAACTCTTCACCCACCACTTTTCCAGGTAAACCTCAGTTGGAATTAGATTGAACAGCAAGATTTGCCATTAAATCTATTTGTTTTCAGCATGTGCATGTGATAGGCAAACTTAAAAGATATGGTTAGCCATGTTAGTCTGCAGACAAGAAGAAGGCAAGGTAGATTTGCATTTTATACACTAACTAAATTAGAGATATGTATAGCACAAGTTTTCACAAGCATCATGAGATGCTATGAAAGGACATGCATAGATCAGTGTATAAAATGGAGGGAGCCATTTGAATGCAAAGGTAGAAAGGGAGGGGGAGAGAAGGGGAGCAGTGCTAAAAAAGGCAAATGAGCAAAGAACCTGTAGGGACAAAGGGGTCATAAAAGCTAACCCTGGTAATAGAATAAGAATCTGTAGTCACTGCTTAAACCTCAGACCAGTCTATGGATGGTTTCTTGTTCTGCAAATTTCCTGTTCAAATTGGTTTTTAAAAGTGTGTAGCCTAAGAATAGCCACCTTGAAATCAGTGACGGGCAAACTTGCCACTTGAAACAGAGAAACCAACTTGCATCTGTCTGTCCCTCATCTCACTTGTGGTGTGTGATAAGTTGGTTCTTCTTCCTCTAGTTGGGTGATGAAGGAAGGATGAGGGGTCTTCTCAGAGGGGTTACTAGGTCAGCTGAAACAGCTCTCTGTGGGTCAGACAGACTGACGGGGGTGGGGGAGATATAGTTTTTTGCATCCATTTCTGTGAGTAGCCAATGCACATTTTTCTCTCACTGTCTCTTCTTTAACTATAGTGGGATCTTTCCAGCTGATAACTATGTTTAAGCTGGACAGATAGAGGGGACAAAAATATTGGAAGTAAGAAAAGACCATTTCGTTTTGCACAGTTACAGAGGAGGAGGGTCTCTATACCATGGCAATGGGGGTGAGAGTCCCCAGAACCACTGCTGTAGTGGGGAGGAAGAATTTGCCCCCACAGTCTTGGATGATGAGGAACAGGAGCCTTCTTGCCACTTCCAGTTCCAAGTCCCCTCTAACATGGATGCTCAAAATAGGGAACTATGTAGCTCTGTTCATACCTCTGTGAGCCCCTTGTTGGTAAGGAATGGGCTGGTACAGGTTAGCCCATATCCTGAAGAAAACTGCATGTTGTAAAGGCAATATCCCAGGCCACAGCTAAAATATATACAGGTCAACTGCCCTAGGCTCTGACTTGTGGGGAGGGAGAGCAAAAAAATCCAAACAGCTGCTACCAGCAGCCACATGATCACAATCAGGATTTAATGGCAGCCAGAAGTCACCGCTGCCCCTGTACCCCAGGCATTCGGCTATGTTCCTACACTACTGCACCTACTCAACCCAAAAGTATGGGGTATTTCTGTATCCCTGCTCTACCCAGCTGGTGTCCCTTCCTCCAGCCAGCTTTCTCCCACATGGTAGTTTCTACGGCCGTGCGAAGCTTCGGGTGCTGATTTGATTCGGTGGAGATTCGGCCTGATTCGGTGGCTGAATCTCTGAATCCAAATCGAATCAGGAAACCAATTAAAATTCCAAATCGATTCAAAGCTCTCCAAATCTATTTGGAAAAGATTCGGAGAGCTTCAGAGATTCAGGCAGTCCTTGCTGGCTGCCTCAGGGAGCTGGACCTGGACTCTGTGCTGGTAAGTAGGAGGTGGGGGAGGGGGTGCTGGAGGAGGGGGGAGAGGACCATGTGGGGACCCTTGCCAGCTCCCCCCCGCCCCATGGCTTCCCTTCCTGGCCCAGCTCCCAGCTCTAAAAAAAAAAGCCCCCACTCACTGGCTGCTGCCAGGTGTGGGGGGGGTGATCCCCGCTGTACCCCACTGCCTCACGTTGCATGGGGTGGCTCTGTCACAA
>NW_005842247.1:1200354-1205492 GCF_000455745.1 Alligator sinensis
GGGTGCCTCCAGCGGCGTCGGGCCTTCTGGGGCCTTGTGGCAGAGCCTTCCATGCAGCATGGGGCAGTGGGGGCAGCAGGGATTGCCTCCCCACCTGGTAGCATTCGGTGAGTGCAGGGCTTTTTTTTCCCCAAAGAGCCGGGAGCTGGGGCCAGGTGGGGCAGCCATTGATGGGCTGGGAGAGCAGGTGGGGGATGGGGCCTGTTTGATTCGGAGATTCGGCCAATTTGGCGGCAGCCGAATCTCCGAATCAGATTTGGCCGAATCAATTCAGGACAACTATTGAATCACTGAATCGAATCACTGTCCCCCAAATCGGCCAAATCTGAATCTGAAGCAAATACTAGCCATTTTGCACAGGCTTAGTAGCTTCCTTTTTAACATAGGTATATAGTTGCATCAAAAAACATGTCAAAAGGACTTTACAATTGCAGGTTAAGCACTCCAAAAGTAGTGAATGCCAGGATTAAGGCTTTGGTTTGGCCCGCTTGCATGTATGGCACAGTTATTATTTAGTAGTTATGTCCTATTTTTCCTCAGCACTTCTGCGTCAGTCAGTGAATAGGCATTTAGTTACACAGTAGGCCTTTTTTCTCTTCCTTTTTCAGCAAATGGCCCTGGGCCTTGTTTATCAGACACATGGCACAGTCTGCACAGCATAGAAAATTATTCATTTCCTCCTTAGCTTTTTCTGTTGCTTTCAATCTAGTTTGTGAGTGCTTTCTGAATAAACCCCCTATCAGGTGAGAAAGTACTCTTGTTCCCATTTTACAGTTGGGGAACTGAGGCACTGAGAGACAATTAAGACCAAAATTGCTTAAACCATTCACATAGTTACAGTGCCACCTTTTGAAGCCAGGGCCTGGTTTGAATAATGTAGCACAGTGTGTTTTCAAAGCAACTCCCACAGGCTTCAGCTCCAGCTGTGAGAACTCAGCAGTTCTGGCAGATGCTTCATTCTGAGCAGACAGAAAATGAAGAACACATCATTTCCAATCATCTGTGAGAAGCTTGGTTGAAGTGACTTATCTAGCCACACATAGTAGCTCTGTGACAGAGGCAGGGGTAGAATCCTGTTCTCCATGGAGCAATCAGTTGCTGTAATGGTGAGTCCCACCTTTCTCTTCTCCCACCTCATTCGCTACTGACCTTCCAGCTACTGAACATGTAAGGCAAGGTTCCTACAGGACACAGTCTCCTGCACCAAAGGATCTTGATTTGTGTTTAGAGTAGATCCATACTGCACTGAATGGGACAGGGGTGTTGTGATTGTGTGCTTAGAGGCTGTATCATTAACAGGTACACACAAGGTACCCGAAGTAGGATTGCAGAAGGATGCTTCATTCAAGCATCTCATAGATTGAAAGTATTTGACTTTCAACTTCAATATTTTTTGCATAGTGTTTTTATTGTAGTATTTTTCTGTGCAATTTTTAAGGTTTAAAAAAAACCCAGAACACGAAATTCTGTCTTGTGGAACATATTGATCCCTAACAAGGAGTTCCTCACCACTGTAGGATCTTGAGGATCTGGGGATTTTTTTCCCTCGGTCTTTGCTTTCAAAGCTATTCCACTTGGTATAAATAATTAAATATTCCCTGCAGCAGGAAGTTGAGAGCTCTGACTAGCAAGTAATGTGTCATAGAATCATAGAAAATTAGGGTTGAAAGGGACCTCAGGAGGTCATCTAGTCCAACCTCCTGCTCAAAGCAGGACCATCCCCAACTAAATTATCCCAGCCAAGGCTCTGTCTAGCCAGGTCTTAAAAGCCTCCAAGGATGGAGAGTCCACAACCTCTCTGGGTTCCAGTGTTTTACTACCCTCCTAGTGAGAAAATTCTTCCTAATATCTAACCTCAACTTCCTTTGCTGCAACTTGAGACTGTTGCTCCTTGTTCTGTCATCTGCCACAACTAAATCATAGAATCATGTGAATCATAGAAATTAAGCACTGGAAGGGACCTCGAAAGATCATTGAGTCCAACCCCCCTGCTCTGGGTAGGAATACTGCTGAGATAAAATGATCCCAGGAAGGTGTCTGTCCAATCTCCTTTTGAACACTTCCAAGGTTGGGAACTGCACCACCTCCTTTGGAAGTCTATTCCAGATTCTGGTCATAGTTACCATAAATAAGTTCTTCCTTGCATCCAACCTGAAACCATCCTCTAACAGTTTATGGCCATTGCTCTTTGTCCTCCCCTGGGGTGCCCTAGTGAACAGTTTTTCTCCCAGCTCCTGATATTCACCCTTTACATACTTATAAATGCCTACCAAGTCCCTCCTCAGAACAATCTAGCTCAGGGGCAGGCAATTATTTCAGTTGGAAGGCCGCTTAATGAGTTTTGGTGAGATGTTGAGGGCTGCAAGTGTAGCTCCGCCCCTTGACAGGAGCTCTGCCACCTGGTCGCCATCTTGGGACAGGAAGCCTTGCCCCTAACCCTTGACCACCCAAAGTCCCTTCCCTTGCCCCCCAGAAATACTCCTTTTGGGAGGGAAGGGTTGCCATCTTGGAACCAGAAAATAACCAAATCATATACTAAAAGTCAAACATCTACTATAACATATTTTAATTTTATTACAAAAAATATTTTTGCCATGATTTGTGTTTGCATAGTGTATATAGAGATGATTGCATAATAGCTCAGAAATAAAGTCTTACTCTATATTGTGTGTGGGGGAGTGTGGGGTGTGGTTGGAGATGGTGGGGTGTATATGGTAGGGGTAGGGTGTAAGGGGCATGGGAGAGTTGTGAGAGGGTATGGCTGTGTGTTAGGGGGCAATGGGGTATGTTGGGAGGGTGTGTGTATATGTGGGAAGGTTGTGGGGACAGGGTGTGGGTGTGGGGAGTTTGTGCGGTGTAAGGGAGGTTTGGGGGTGTGTGGCCCCCCTCACACTCACCCCATGGTGCACAGTCCCTGCCAGTGACCGCAGCAACAGGCAGAGGCACTTGGGGCACTTGTGTCCAGCACAGGTGCTGCCACTGGTGGCATGCAGCTCTGGCCAGAGCTGCACATGGGAGCAAGGAGTGCAGCCCAGTCAGCCTGCCTCTATTGTGCAGGGCTCTCTGCGGTGCACATGCAGCTCCTGCACTCTCACACCACCAGGGGAAGCCCCATGTGATGGAGCTGACTGCCTTTGCTGTTCCCTGACATGTAGGTCCCAGGGCTCCATGGAGAAGTAGTACTTGGAGCTACCCTTCACTTCTAGGGGAGTCCTGGGACCTGGCCGGCAGGGAGTGGTGAAGGCAGCCAGCTCCATCATTCAAAGCTTCCACTGGTAGCTTATGAGTGTGCAAGTTGCACGCACACCGTGGGGAGCCCCACATGATAGAATCGGGCCAGCCAGGCTGCTCTCCTCACCTCCATGTGCACTGTTGGTGGCAGAACCTGCACTAGCCACGAGTGCCCCAAGTTTCCACCGCCTGCTGCTGCCATCAGCAGAGGCTGTGCACCATGGGGGGCAGTGTGTGTGGGGTCCCCACACTCCCTACCATTCGTCTCGCCCACATCCTGCCCACCTGAGCTCTGCACTCCCACTGCCCCCTGGGTGCAGGCTCCGTGCTGCTGCCAACCCCAGCCCCATGCTCTGTGCTCCCTCCCAGCTGCAGCCCTGCTTCCGCCACTTCCCTGCCTGGTGCCTGGAGCAAGCAGGATGCCAGGGAAGCTGAGCGGGTCCCCCAGAGACTGCACCAATGGCAGCAGCAACCTTGCCCGGAAGCTGCATGCTGGCTTGCCCAGGCCCCTCCACCCACAAGGGTGGGAGTGAGGCACAATAGGGTATATAGTGGAGGGAGCTGTATATGTGGGTGCCTCGCTCCCACCCTTGTGAGCAGAAGGGCTGGGTGGGGTACAGTTAGTTGGTGAGCACCTACAGGCTGGATGAAATTGCCTGGTGGGCTGGTTTTGGCCCACGGACTATATTTTGCCCACCCCTGGTCTAACTCCATCCTCTTTCAAACTCCACTTCAAGATGCCTATCCAAGTTGCCATCTACTAGTACATTCCCAACCAATTTTTCCCTGTTTGTAATTAGCAGATCCAGAAGACCATGTCCCCTAGTTGGCTACTCCAGCACTTGCACCAGGAAGTTGTCCCCAACACTTTCCAAAAATTTCCTGGATTGCCTGTGTACTGCTGTATTGCCCTCCCAGCAGATGTTAGGGTGATTGAAGTCCCACATGAGAACAAGGGCCTGTGATTGGGAAGCTTCCATTAGCTGTTTGAAGAAAGCCTCATTTACCACTTCCCCCTGATCTGGTGGTCTGTAGCAGACACCCACCACGATATCACCCTTGTTGCTCTCACTTCTAACCATAACCCAGAGACTTTCAACAGGCCTATCTCCAATTTCATACTGGAGCTCTGAGCAATCACATGGCTCTTTTACATAAGTGCAACTCCTCCACCTCTTCTCCCCTGCCTGTCCTTCCTGAACTTGAGACTGTTGCTCCTTGTTCTGTCATCTGCCACAACCAAATCATAGAATCATGTGAATCATAGAAATTAAGCACTGGAAGGGACCTTGAAACATCATTGAGTCCAACCCCCCTGCTCTGGGTAGGAATACTGGTAGGAATCATGGTGGATGGGTCAGTTTCTACCTGGAAGGTTGTGGGCAGTGGGGTCCCGCAGGGCTCGGTCCTTGGACCGATACTCTTCAATGTCTTCATCAGCGACTTGGACGAGGGAGTGAAGTGTACTCTGTTCAAGTTTGCGGATGACACAAAGCTATGGGGAGATGTGGACACGCCGGAGGGCAGGGAACAGCTGCAAGCAGACCTGGATAGGTTGGACAAGTGGGCAGAAAACAACAGAATGCAATTCAACAAGGAGAAATGCAAAGTGTTGCACCTAGGGAGGAAAAATGTCCAGCATACCTACTGCCTAGGAAATGACCTGCTGGGTGGCACGGAAGTGGAAAGGGATCTTGGAGTCCTGGTGGACTCCAAGATGAACATGAGCCAGCAGTGTGACGAAGCCATCAGAAAAGCTAATGGCACTTGATCGTGCATCAGCAGATGCATGATGAACAGAACCAAGAAGGTGATGCTTCCCCTCTATCGGGCGCTGGTCAGACCGCAGTTGGAGTACTGCGTGCAGTTTTGGGCGCCACACTTCAAGAGGGATATGGATAACCTGG
>NW_005842247.1:1205758-1228350 GCF_000455745.1 Alligator sinensis
TTTCCTGCCTATGCAGGGGGTTGGACTCGATGATCTATTGAGGTCCCTTCCGACCCTAACATCTGTGAATCTATGAACAGTTTGTACCCATCCATGACAGTGCTCCAGTCATGTGAGCTCCCACCAAGTCTCTGTTCTTCTAATCACATCATAGTTCTGTGACTGTGCAAAAACTTCCAGTTCTTCCTGCACGTTTCCCAGGCTCTGTGCATTCGTCTACAGGCACCTGAGGTAACTAGTCGATTGGCCTGGAAGAATGAAAACACCTCCCCTTTTGCCCCCTCCTGCTTGCTCTTCCTTCAGGTCACCCACTTCCCCACTAATCTCAGGGCTTTGGTCTTCATCTCCCGGTGAACCCAGTTTAAAGCAAAAACTTCCAGTTCTTCCTGCACGTTTCCCAGGCTCTGTGCATTCGTCTACAGGCACCTGAGGTAACTAGTCGATTGGCCTGGAAGAATGAAAACACCTCCCCTTTTGCCCCCTCCTGCTTGCTCTTCCTTCAGGTCACCCACTTCCCCACTAATCTCAGGGCTTTGGTCTTCATCTCCCGGTGAACCCAGTTTAAAGCACTCCTCACTAGGTCACCAAGCCTGTCTGAGTAGATGGTCTTCCCTCTCTTCGTCAGGTGGATCCCACTGCTTCCTAGCAATCCTTCCTTTTAGAACATCATCCTGTGGTCAAAGAAGCCAAAGCCCAGGCCCTTTCCCTTGACTGGAAGTAGTGAAGAAAATACCACCTGAGCCCAGCCTCGTCCCCTTCACCCTGGCACCAGTGCCCTGTAGTCACTTTTGATCTGCTCAGGGTCTCCCCTGGTAGTATCATTGGTGCCCACATGGATGAGCAGCATGGGGTAGTAGTCAGAGGACTGGATGAGTCTCAGTAATCCTTCTGTGACATCTTGGATCTGGGCTCCGGGCAAGCAGCAGACTTCCTGAGGCAAGAAGTCAGGTCAATAGGTGGATCCCTCAGTCCCCTACAGAAGAGAGTCTCCAACCACCACAACCCATTGCTTCTTCTTGGTGGTGATCATAGGCGATGCCTGGGAGGGCATGTGGAGGCATGTGCCCCCCCTGAGAGTGCTGGTGCCCCCCCTCACAGTAAGTGCTCTGGCTGCTAGGTGGGCACAGAGAGCGCTTGTGCCCCCCATGAAATCAGCAGGATGTCGGTGGAAGAAGTGCCGGTGGCAGAAGTTCTGCTGCCACCATGCTGTATGTGGAAGTGCTGGCACTTCAGCCGCCCCCCTGTGCCACTTGCATGCTCAGTGACTGGCCCCTGGGGGACCCTCTGCCCCCTCCAGTTGCTGCCTGGCCACTGGGGACCCCCCCGGTTGAGCCCTGCTGGTGCCCCCACAGACTCGGGAGGCACCAGTTTCCCATGGTGGTGGTGGTCTAATCCTTCTCACCTTGAGAAGGCCTGGCCTGTCCTCCACCAATGGACCATGCTCCTTGCCCTCTGTTGCTAGGGCTCTGTATCTAGTCTCCAGACGAACTGCTGCAGGTGGAGATGAAGATTTCTGCTTGTTGCCAGAGAGCATAAGCTTCCAGCTTCCATTTCCACCTTCCTGGGAGTCATCCCTGCGTGCTTTTTTCTGGCCTGGATATTTAATTAGCTATACAAAATGGAACAGTTTCAGCAGTAGTGTCTGTGGTTGACCACTAGTGAGAGCACTCTCCTGAGTGTCTGAGGACCTGGGTTCAGCCCCTGCTCCACATCCAAGAGAGAGGAGATTTGAACTTGAGTTGCCCTCATCTTGGAGGAGTGACCTGACTACTGGGCTTCTGGGACAGGCCAACACAACCTCTGCTACCATTTCCAGTTTCTGATTGGCACCTCAGTCCCCAGATAAGCCTAGGCTTTTGCTTCCAGTTCTCCTTTGCTTTTATTTTTAAAAAATGATAAACGTACCAGAAATCCCAGTGAAAACTTTGCTGTCTTTCAAATAAATTGTTTATGATTTATTACCAAATGAAATATTTTCAATTCACTGAAAATGATGAAAAATGAAAGACTTAATTTCTTTCCCATAACTGCCAGTACACCCAGTTAACTCTTTGCATAGTTGTGGTCAAGATTAGGAACTATGAGGACACGGAGACATATTCAGAACAGAGGGAAACTTTGGAGAATTGAGCTGCCAAACTGTCATGTCAATAGTGATCTGAAAGAACTTGATGAATATATGTTGTCGGAGGGGTTTAAACGTATTGCAGGCTAATGGCTGGGCCAAATTTGGGGAATATTTCAAAGACATGACAAAAAGTATATCCCTGGTGCCTGGCAATCTCTCTATCCACCATATCCAGATTTTAGAGTCCCTGCTTTGATGCATGAAAGCATTAAAGCATGTTAATAAAACAGATGTAAACATTTTCTTAACTTAGGCAAAATTTTATTTTCTTCCTTAATCTTGTTTTCAGAAATAACAACTTTCTTTGAGCTGAAACATTAACTTCCCCCTGCCCCCCAAAAAAACCAAAACAGCTTGAGATAAACAATGGACGTGACATTTCTACCCAAGATGTTAGTTCAGCAAACCTATACACAATTGAAAACAATATTTCGTGATGGAAGGTGCCAGGAAATTTTAACAATAAGCAGGACTTCCAGGTTTGCTTGTAATCTGTTAACTCATTAAAATTTTAAATATGAGCAGTGTTTTGGAAGTGAATCCCTAATTAGACTCCATTGATGTGCCTTGACTGGAGGATTGTTATATTAATGCCACATAACTATTTCCATTTTCAAGATAACAAGGTAATGGCCACGGGCATTCTGGTACTTTCACTGAAGTGGTTTTATGTCTTCATTAAAAATTAAATATCTCCTCATTTAGATGCTGTCCTCAAAGAGAGATTTATTTAGACTCTGCTTCAAAACGTCAGGTAAAAGTGGATTTGTTTCCTCCTATGTTTCATATTAGTGATTTTCATATAAGCAGTTGTTTTTGACAGCCTAGCTTTTAACCAGCAGTCATTTAAATAATACCCCAGAATGAGCTGCCAGCAGGGGTCTTGAGATTAGGGGCACATCTTATGGCTACAACATGTGCCAGCAGAGATGTCCCAGAGCATGCCCTGCTTGCTCACTTTTACTTGGGAATCAGCTGGTGAATCCACTCCAGGGTTGTCCCTGAGGCTGTTTTCAAGTGCGTTGGAGATTGTGGTCTTGAATGACCATGGGGGGCCACCCCCAGAGCAGCCTCAGCAAGATATCTCCAGGTTTGGCACATGCCAGGGGAGCAAGTGGGCAGAAGGTGCTCAGTGGCATCTCTTGCAGGACACACTACCACCAAGGCCTGTGCGAGCCCTACATGAGCCTTTGAGGAGCTTGGGGAAGCTAAAAGCTGGTTTGTGAGGGACAGTGCAAGGCATCCTGAATAAAATTATAAGACTCACTTCTGAAACATGACCAGAGCAGTCAGCCCATGCTAAGCACAGCCCAGAACTGGAACCATAATATTACCACAGTTCAAGATTTGTCAAAGTAGTCTTCCTGTCCGTTTGTCTGCTCCAAATCCCTCAGCTATGAAGTGCTTATTAGTATGCCTTGATTATCTAAACTTCCTTTTTTCCAGGGTTTACTACTTTCTCCAACCTGATATTCAGAGTAGCTATTTTTACTTGACATTTCTATATGTTTAAAAAAGTGGGTCACACTATTTTAAGGTTACATGATTGTATGAGTCACAGTGATATATCAGTTTTGGATGCGTTCTTGTGCTACTCTAATGTACAACATATAAAATCCAGTTTCAACCTGACTGAAAAGCAGAGTTTCAGGGTTTCCAAATGGCAGGAAACTTCATTTATTTGAAATTTTGGTTTCAGTCCAAATCCAGCCCAAGACCTAAACATGGAGTTTCCTATGACCCAAATGTTTTTATACATTTTGCTTTGGAAGCACAAAAGCATAGTGCCCCCAGAACGAAATGGGCTCCCTGGGCTCTAGAGCTGCCCAGTGTAATTGGCAGTTCCTCTGCAAAGAAAGACAGTGAAACAGTCTAAAAAATCAATTTCACTGAACAGCAGGATCTCTGGCTCCTGGGCCCACACCTCCCTTTCCAGGATTTCCAGGTGCCAAGTCACAGCTCTACAGCGGGGACCTGGGAGCTCTGAGAGCCTTGGCAGACCCTCCAGACTGACCCAGGCTGGGCATCCTGGCACCAAGCATCCAGGCTCTCAGCAGTGAGACAGGCAGCTTGACTTTCAGTCTAATCAGGGCCCAGATCATCACTCTACAATAAGGAGCTCTGTCATGACTGTCTGCTCCATAGTTGGCAACCCTACAATGTCAGGGTCCCCAGCCCTGGGGACAGTTTATCTGTAGGGTGTCCCCCAGAGCAGCAGACTGTGGATCCCTGCCAGGCAGCCATACCAGACAGGGTGCCCCAGGGGCAGAGATCTAGCACTTTCAGGGTCCATAGGTTTGGGGAAGGCCCTGGACATGGCAGGTCCCCTAGGGATATATGTTGGGTTTCATTAGATCCTGGGTTGGATTCAGCAAAAGTTTGTCAAACCCAAGATGTTTCAAGCATAGCATTTGGTGCTCAACAAATCTGCATTTTCAAAAGAAACTTAGTTTCATTAGACCAGTGATTCTCAGAGAGGGTATGGCAACACCCTGGGGTGCCATGAGATCTTTTTAAGGGGAACCATGCAATATTAGCGCTGTTAAGTGTGCAAACGCCTAGGGCCTTGTTACACGTTACACTGTGAGTTGCACAAATGTTGATGGGTATTAGTGTTAACTTGAGTTTGGAGCAGTCACACATTGAGGCCAGCAGGGGGCCTGCAGGATGAAAGGTAAGAATTCCCCCCTCCTATTCTGGGCTTCCCCCCTGGCCCCCAGGGCTCTCCCAGTTCCCCCCATCCCCTTCCCCTTGCGGTGCTCCTCTGCATCCTGTCTCCCCCCCGCCACCTCCAGGGCATTACTTGCGGCTGCTTGTGCTGTCTGTCCCAGGGGAGCAGGCAGGGAAGGGTTAACTTTCTGGGCTGCTGCTCTTCTGTTCCAAAGTGGTTTGGGCAGGCAGGTTAACCTGCCTGCTCCTCTAGGACAGACAACGTGGGTGTGATTACACTAAGGTGTATCCTTGCATGTCTGCACCTTAGTATAACATGAACTGGGTAGCATAGATCAGAGATAATCCTGCCCTGGTGTGACGTAACTTTGAGCTGCATAATGAGTGCTTAAAACTAGTTTCAAGTGCCCAAAATTACTGTGTAACAAGACCCCTGCACATCGTTCACAAGATACACCCAGAGATTTCAAATCGGAATCCATACTGTCAAAAACCTTCTGACCTGTTGTGGTCTTTCTGAGTTCTTTGCAACAGAAGAACTGCTCTGTTATTTTGCCATTTTCAAAAAACAAGTGAAAGCTAAGAACTGGGATTTTCCAGAGGGTGCCCTATTGAATCTAATGAGGAGTTCCTTAAGTCTGAAAAAGGTTGAGAATAACTGCTTTGGACAGTTCCTGAACATGGGTTCAGTAGCATTTATGTGCACAATTATAGAAATCTATATAAATAATATGATGTGTTAAATGGTTTCTGTCAGCAGTTGCTCAGGATCACTTTCAAAATATGAAATATATGACAATCTTTCATATTCAGTCTCCATGAAGTGAATTAGAGAATGATCCAACCCCGACTATAGCCTATGGAAAAGACGCCCACTGACTTCAGTAGTTTTTAGATCAGTTCTTTGTGGGGAGGGCCTTGTGTATCAGAAATACATTAACAGCTATTATTACAAGCACCTAATGATGCCTCCATTCCCCATGCTGAATGGAGGCATTAATAAATCCTTTTTGGGTAGTGTGCACATGCACTTTCCAATGTGTGGTAGAACAAAGGTGTAAATGTTGTGTGCTGTAAAGGGATGTATTTGGTAGCCATGTTGGTCTGAGACAAAAAGAAATGCAAAACTCTAGAACTTTTGGTTCAGAGATGATACCTTTTATTAGACCAACTAAGAAATAGCAAAGAAATGATCTTTTTTCTGCAAGCTTTCAGGCACACACATCCTTCCTCAGGCTTAGGGAAAATTAAAGATGGTACAAAGTCCCCATAGGTAGAAAATAAACTTCATTTTTGCACAGAGTAAGCTGAAGGTGGAAGTCTGTTCCTCTGGGTCCATGAGTGTCTTTGTGAGTTGCTCTTTGATGTGCAGATAAGACAGAATTCCTTCCCTGGCCGTGTTAGATGGCAGACGGGCAGGGAGGTGTAGAAATCTTTCTTGTCATTCAGCAATGAAGATTAAATCCAAAATCAGCTAAAATGTGGCATCTTCCATGTTTCAGGGATATATTTGATATCTGTGTTGGTCTGGGACAAAAATAAATGCAGAACTCTAGAACTCTTGGTTCAGAGATGATACCTTTTATTAGACTAACTCAGAAATCGCTGTAAACACATTTATAACATAGTCCCTGTTCACCAAATAAATGGAAAGATTATGAAATTGTTCTTCTGGTCTCTTGAATTAATAATGCACATTTTTAATATTCCTCTACTGAAGGAAGATCGAGTCTGCACAAGTTACCAAAAAGCACAGACAGTTCAAAGATCAGCAGTGTATGAACAGAGTCCACCCAAGGCCAACTTCCCACCCCTAACAGTGCAATGCAGCTGCTTGAGCTGGGCAAATACTGCAAATGCATTCAGATGTATAAACACTTTGCTTTGGCTGGGTTTATACCATTTCTGTGGCTGCTTCCTACACACCTTCTAGCAAATAAGGTTGCTGGCAGGAATGTTTGCAAAACAAAGAAGTTTTACAAGTTTCATATGCTGAAATGCTTATTCACATCAGAATCGTACACACCGATATATCAGACGCATCAGAGTCTAAAATTATACTTACCCACAAGAGATAGAAATACGCCATATGCCCTACTGATGCAACAAAAATAGGCTGAATTTCTGATACTGGATACCCATGATAGGACTGTTCACTAGAGCTGAAATTTCATTGAAATGTTTCATGGACACATACCAGTTTTGATGAAGTGTTCATCAGGGGAAGGGAGAGAGATGGAGAGACTTGCACATAACAACTCAGTGGTTAATAGCCTGTGTGTCTTGTTCAAGATGCTGCCCTGTGAGTGCAGAGTGGTCCTTAGTGAAAATCCCTGCTGCAAATCACCGGAAAGCTGAAAATCAAGCCTACAACTTCCACAAGCCAAGCAAGTATCTTAACCCCCTTGACACACACACACCTCTTTCTCTGATGCAAAAAGACCAAGCTTTAATCTGAAAATGGATGGTTTTGCCCGTGTCCATTTTCATGAAAATGCTCAAAGATTTGGGTTTCATTCCAGTGGGTGTGAAAACCAACTTTCAAAACCTCCCTCAGAAATTGCTGCAAAATGGAATTGTTGTCCTCCAATCAGCCTTACTATTGGAAGGCAAGCTGCAAAAATTATTTCAGAAAAAAAAGTTGAATGCAAATGATTTCAAGACTAACCCTTGTATCATGTTCAGAATCATAAATTATCCACCCAGCTGTAACAGCTACTACTGAATTGCTTAACAGCTGCTTGCTCACGTAAGAATTTTCTCCAGAGAATAGTTATGTTGACAGCACTGAGCTACCTCTGCTTGGCAACAAAATAATAGAACTGCCGCCCACCTGCAGATTTGCCCAGGAAACCAAGCCTTGGACTGGTAGCATGCTATGGTAGTGCTCTGCCCTGCCTGCTCGTGAATATATCCTTTCCACATGCTCTTAAGTGCAGCTGGTTTAAAGGTGATTTGCAAGTACATGCATACCTGCATGCCTTCTGACTTCACACCCATGTATGCTTCTTTAGTGAGATTTAAGTTCTTTATATTCCCCAAAAAGTGAGAATTGAACTACAGGTTTCCCTTGTCAACCATGGGGGTTAGGTTCCTGAAAGTTCCCGTGGTTGCCAAAACCATGGTTGGTAAGACAAAAGGCTCATGGGAAAAATGGGGTTAGGGACTTATTACGAATTCCAGCCTGCAGGGAGATCAGAGGGAGCGGAAGGAAGGCGGTGAGACAGGGGGCACCAAGTGCATGTACATGCGTGTGGCCCCAGTCAGCCTGCAGAGCAGCTCCAGCAGGTAGGTGGGGTGGGGGATGGGATTGCTGCCTAGCCAGGCAGTGCTTGGGGCTGCAATGAGCAGCTGCAGGGCCCCAGTGTGGAGTAGGACAGGGCCTCAGGTGGCTTGTCCAGGGGAGGTCGAGGGCCGGCTTGTGCACTCTCAGGGGGACAGGGGAGAGCTGTGCCCCCCAAATCTATACACGGGGCAGGTGCAGGTTGCAGGCATGGACTCCCACCCTGCTTCCCTCTTCCGGGGCCTCTGCCAGCTGGCGGGCATGACCCAACACAGCTTGGGACAGTGGGGCCATGCAGGGATCTTGCCGCTGCTTGCCCCTCTGCTGCCCTGGCAATGCACCTCCTGTGCCTGCTGCTGCTTTGAGGGGTGCAGCCCCATGCCACTGCCCTCACTGCAGTCCCACACGCAGGAGGTGCATTGCCAAGGCAGGGAGGGAAGCAGGGCAGCAGGAAACAGCAGCAAGCAGCTTCTTGGCACAGACCTGCTGTCCCCTGCCGCCCTGCTTCCCTCCCCCACCACCCGGCATGTCAGGGAGCAAAGGAGCCACCCGGGGATCTCCTTGCCCACTGCTGCTTGCCCTGAGCTGCCTTGGCAATGAACCTCCTGTGCGCAGGGCTGTAGCGAGGGCAGCAGCACGGGGCTGTGCCCCTCAAAGCAGTGGCAGGTGCAGGAGGCACAACGCCAGGGCAGGAGGGGGCGAGCAGTGGTGAGATCCCCGCACAGCCCCACTGTCCCCAGCTGCACCAGGTCGTTCCTGCCGGGTGGTGGAGGCCCCAGAGGAGCGAAGCAGGGTGGGAACCTGCACCCGCAACCTGCGCCTGACCCACATACAGATCTGGGGGGCGTGGGTCCCCTCTGCCCCCAGGTGTGTGTGTGGTGGGGGGGAGCTGTCTTGCTCAAGCCCACAGCAGGCAGCAGGGGGGAGCAGGGGCAGGGGGCTGTGGACCTGGGTCCATAGCCCTGGCAGCTGGGGGCCCCCTCTGGCAGGGCTGGGGGAGCAAAACCTGTATCTACCCCTCAGTGAAGGTATTTGTAACATTTACCATCTCCTTCCCTCAGTCTACCAGACTCCCATCTCAATACCAATGGGAGGAGGCAGGTAGATGCTGGGTTTCTGATACCAGTACTGACATTACAGTAAGGAATTGCTAGATATGTACATGGGAACAGGTAAGAGCATGATGCCTTGTACTTGTATGCTTATTTGGTACTGTATTATTTCTACCCCTCTCCCCATACTTTCGCTGTTTTTTGTTTTGAAATCATAGGCTATTAAGAGTAGGGGATTGGGTTTTTGACTGTTCATACAGTATCTGCTGCTCTGGGACTCTGATTCTTTAATACAAATATTTAATAATTATAATGAAGATGATGTTTGTTTAGGGATTTTTATTGTTGTTTTTGTAACATAGCAAGATGAACCATTGATGACTGAAGATAAAGATGAATGAGACGGCAATGTTCAGTGTTTGGCAAGTCAGCTCCATGCCAACTTTTTAATTGAAGAAATAACTGGCTCAACATATACTTGTATTGATTTGTTTTTAACCATTACAAATCGGGAAGTTTAGCATTAAGTTCAGCATCAATTTTTATCCTCTTACCTAGTGCAATAAAATCAATGTAAATAACATTAGCATGTATTTTTTTAAATGTAATTGCATGGAGAAAGGAAAAAGATTCCTGCTGGACTTGAATGAGGTAGGTTTAGGAAAAAACAAACAAACAAACAATGCTTTATATGTGTCCTTTTGTTTAGTTAAATATGTAATCTTAATTTTAAAAAACATTAGATTTTAGAAACATATCAGTAGTATTACACTGTTACAGCAGGATGCCAGGCTCTTTACAGAAGATAAGATGAGGTCCGAGACCTGACGTGCTAAACTATCTAAATAGGCAACTTGCACGTCAAAGAGTGGAGCTGCGTGCAAGAGATATCAGAGTGATTGAATTGTGAGAATGAACACATCTTATGTACTCCATGATTCCTGTTGGGGGATATAAACATATACAAGAACAGAAATGCACACACAGGTATGGTCTGTTTTTCTTTCTCAAGTGCTTTCCTCAAGTGCTTCACCTCCAGGGGAGAAAATGTTTTGAGGAAGGGGTTGAAAGGTGGAGGAAAAGTGGCTGAGGAATGGCCTGTTAGATCAGATATGACTTTCTAGTCATAGATGGCTGCAAGGAACGGGGCATAGAGATGAGCAGGGGCAGGACAGTGAAGGAGGCTGTTAGTTCAGTGGCTTGAGTGGAACAAAGGGAACAAGGCAGGCATGAAATAAAAGCAGACAGCTTGGAAAGGCAGGGGAATAGCATGTAAAATGTATGAACAGGCACACACATCTGAAATGCAGGAAAGTAGTAAATGCTGCTTTCCTGTTCTGTTTGCTAGGATATTCTCAGTGTTTGTGTTCATTTACACTGAATGAGGGTGATTAATATTTTATGTCCCACAGCATGTTCCTTCTGCCATGCTGTGGGCTAGCCCTCAGCAATATTTCCTAATACTGTAAAAAGTTTCTTGCACACTCATGTTAGAAAATGCTGAAGCTATGCATCTCTTTTCCTGTGTTGTGTGCTCTGAGTATGTGACCAGACCTTAGCAGAAATGATAAATATTATACTTCATAGGCAGCACTACCATACTAATGACTTCATTTGAGAGAAAAGGGCTTGCCTGGCCTTTTTTTATTATGTCTGATTTTACTGATAGGAAAAATAAAATATTTTCAATTGATTTCTTTTTTGGACTGCTTAAGAAATTAGGAAAGCAAGCTGGGAACTATGCTTCAACACCAGGGGCACAGGAACTAGGTACTATGGAAAATTATATATGAAAGGAAATACACTTCAACAACAGAACACAGCAAACAGAAGGCAGTCATGACTGATAGATTTGATCCTATTTCAGATATTTAGCATGAAAAATTTTACTTTAGCCCTCTGTTAACAGTATTATTAAGGCAGACTGTAAGGCTAGGGACAGAAGTTGCACATAAACTGGTTTAAGTGATCAGAAACCAGTTTAAACCTGTAACAGAACAGAAGTTCAGTGCACATAAACCAGTTTCAAAATGGCTGAAACTGGTTTAACATAAATCTTTCACTTGTTATCTTGGTTTACATTTTAAATTAAAACAAGTTGTGTGTGCTCTTGCTGTGTTTTATTGGGCTGTATCTTAGTTTAGGCAAAAATTTTTGGTTGTTCGTTGTTACATGCTTGAGGTTGCAAATTGCTGTGTTCGATACATGCTCGTTTCAGAGAAAGGACTATTCTTGTTCAAGCTTTTATGAATCCAGTGCCACTACCTTTTCCCCTACCCACCTCCTCCTTAGCCTGGCAGCCTTGAACGGGGAGGGAGGGGGCAGAAGCCAGGCAGGCACTGCCCCCCTGCCCAGGCAGACACAGGCTGGAGTCCTTTGTGGGCCAGGGAGGGAATTTAAACTTCCACCGTCCAACATGCTAACACAGTGCTGGGGCTTGGCCATGCCCCCTCAGCTGGAGCAGGGAAGGGGGAAAAGCCTTGGAGCTTCATCCCCTTCCCTTGGGCAGTGGCTGGCAGGCTGAAAGTTGTGCTCTAGTGCTCCTCAGCTTCTGGCCTGAGCCACTGCAGGCATGTGGCTGCATTTCCTGAATCAAAGGTGACTGTCTACCCGCTTGCTTCTCGGTTTAATCTCTACAGCTTCGACTAACCTGCAAAAACTGAATCTATTCAGCCTTGGGATTTTTGACTGTCTGTACTTAGCATAAAAGAGTACAATCTGTTCAAAACAAAATGGCTAAATGCATTGGAGCCATGAATTTAAATAACAACACTGAATGGCTGAATCAGATTGATTCATTAGTACTTAGACCCTACTCCTAACTATAATATTTGAGTTCCTTCCCCAGGGAACTCAGTGTCATTGCATACCTGAGCAGCTTCTGCCTTGAAACAGGGTTTTTGCCTATTTGCCTATTTTCAGCATATATAAAATGCTAGAAAATACTGTGTTCTTTTTCTTCCTAAAATCCTGGGGTGTGGGTATTTTTTTCCTTTAAACTGTTTAATTCAGGGTTATGTTTAGAGCAATTTCACTTCCATTTATTGTTATCAGAGCATTCAGAGGGGGCAGTTACAAAATAATAACTAATTTGTATTTTCCAGGAGCAACACCCTTTTCTTTTGGCTGTTGCTTGTGTCTGCTCAGCAAAAGAAGGAGCAGAGTCTTATGTTAACCCTCTCACAGTTGTAGCTATTGGCTGAACAGTGTAGCTTGTATCCAAAGCAGCAAATAAGCTGTTGGTAGTATCTTGATGAGGCTTGTGATGTGGAAACAACACTTTATTGATAGGAACCTATATAGCTACTTTCAGTAAAGAACCAACAGTCTTGCTACTACTTTTTGCAAGGTTCTGGGCCCTAACCTTGTGGGACACAGAGTAAGTCCTGCTGGAAATAATGAGTATACAGGAAGTGTGGCATTTCAGGAGATGGTCAGCCATACTGAGAAGTTTCTGATGCACACTTCCTGGACGCTGTTTCCAGGAAGACTTATTCTGTTGCACACAGTTGGCCATGACTCTGAAAAATGTTTGTTTGTACATTCTTGTTCCAAAAACAAGAAGTGTATTTTATTTAGATGCATGTGGTATGCAGTAAAATGCAGTACTTCCATCTGTAGCCAAAGACTGAGGTGTAGTTTTGAGGTGTTTTCTTATCATGCAAACTCTAACTCATTCAGAACAGGGATTTGAATCAAGGTCTCTCACCCCTCAAGAGAGTGTCCTAACCAGCAGAGTGCAAGAGAGTCTTCCCTAATCTCTCATGTTGGAGGTGTTCTAGGGCATACACACATAGAAATACACATGCATGCACACATGCGCTGAGCCAGCCCTGACTACCCTCAGTAAGGTGATTAAGGCACCTTCCTTGTAGATGGGATCAGCTCAGGCAGAGGAGGGAGCTGAGAAAATTTCTCACATCCTAGGTAAATGCTCTAACCCAGAGCTGTCCAACTTCTGAGCAGCCAGAGGCTCCATGAAACAGCACCACCCCCCATGCAGGCAGCAGGCTCTCCTTGGGGGTCATAATTGACCACAAGATGAACATGAGCCATCAATGTGATGTCGCAGCTGGTAAAGCGAGCAAAACTCTGGTTTGCATCTATAGATTTTTCTCAAGGAAATCCCAGGATGTCATCCTCCTGCTGTACTCGGCCTTAGTGAGACCACAGCTGGAGTACTGCATCCAATTCTGGGCTCCACAATTCAAGAAGGATGTGGAGAAGCTTGAGAGAGTCCAGAAGAGAGCCATGCACATGATCAGAGGACAAGAGAATAGGCCTTATGTAGAGAGGCTGAGATCCATGTGACTCTTCAGCCTGAAAAAGCACAGGCTTAGGGGTGACCTGGTGGCAGCCTATAAGTACATCAGGGGTGTGCATCAGGACCTGGGGGAACGCCTGTTCACCAGAGTGCCCCAAGGTCCAATGGTCACAAACTCCTCCAAGACCATTTTAGGCTGGACATAACGAAAAACTTCTTTACTGTCTGAGTCCCCGAAGCCTAGAATAGACTCCCTGCAGAGGTGGTGCAAGCACCTATTCTGGATTCCTTTAAGAAACATTTGGATGTTTATCTTGCTGGGATCCTTTGACCCTAGCTGATTTCTTGCCCTTGGGGCAGGGGGCTGGACTCAATGATCTTCCAAGGTCTCTTCCAGCCCGAATGTCTATGAAATCTATGCAGTCTTGTATAAGAACTACCATGGTGAAAAAATATACTCTAGTCCAAGTTTTTGGATTCAATAGGTATGTCTACACGTGCATTTACACCAGCTTAAATTTACTGTGCAGTAAGCAGGAATAAGCCAGCATGTACACATGCAGGCATTAAAGCACATTAACACTGTATATGGACTGGCATATACTGATTCCCAAGTCAGTCCACACACACAGAGTGCTACTGCGCAGTAAGGCGTCTACACATGTGTTACTCTGCAGTAACCAATTGGGCAGAAATTTGATACCTACATGATGCAGGTATCAAATTTATGTTCAAGTCAGCATAAGTTGCCATATTCATTGCTCAGTATGAGCGTGCACATGTAGACACATGCCCATAATGTGCAGTAATTTCAATTACTGTGCAGTAAATGCACATGTGTAAACATGCCCAATAAGGGGTAACTAGGTAAAAAGTAATGGCCTGTGATATAAAGGAGGTCAGACTAGATCAATGGTAGGCAAAGTCTGGCCTGTGGTGGACTCCATTTCCCAGCAGCCCCTGCCCACATCGCTGTGGCTGGTTTCCATGGAGAACCCAGGAGCGGCAGGGTCCTGACAGTATAGGGCCAGGATTTCCATGGAGACTGGCCCAAGCAGCACTGGCAATGCACATGGCTGGACAGGGAGCTGCTCCGGGGCCAAGGTGAGGATCTTGCAGCAGTGACAGTGTGGGCCAGAGCCCGGTAGATCTCTGTCACCACCGCAAAATCCCAGCTCTAGCCCCAGAGCAGCTTTCTGTCCAGCCATGCGCCCTGCCAGTGCAGCTTGGGCTGGTCTCCATGGAAAGTGGTGCCACACTGTGACAGCCTCCACTGCTCCTAGGGTCTCCATGGAAACTGGCTGCAGCAATGTGGCAGGGGCTTCTGGGAAATGGAGTCTAGCTTCCAGCCAGATCTGTCATTTTGCTCACGCCTGGGCTAGATGGTTTGTTGGCCGTTCTGTCATTAAACTGTATGACTGTGTGATAAAGGTAAAGCCCCAGAGGTGAACTCACCTGGGGCTGAAGACCAGAAGCAGTGCGAGGCCGCACTGAGCCAAGGGAGCAGCAGGCATGGAGCTGTGGCAAAAGAAAGTGCTGCGGCAGAAGAAAAAACTTCAAAGGAACAGCTGACCTGGGAGGAGCCGGGATCGGCTCCCATGCCAATGTGGTCCCACTTTACGGCCACGTGCCAGCACTGATTCACTGGCTGGCCTGCAGAACCAGGGAAAAAAGCCCCGACAAGCAGGAAGCCCATGGGTTCCCCTGCAGGCACTCGGCATCCCAGGGCAGAGCCATGCCCCATAGAGGCCAGATGGTAGCAGCTCATAAAGGGGAATGAGTGAGAGAGTGTGAGCCCAGGTGGGCACCATTACTTACCAAAAGCAGATCCATGGATTCCAGACGTCTCCCAGGCATACTGGGCAGACCCGGAGCCTGCAGAGAGAAAAAGAGACAGCTGTCCATGCTATGGCGATGACAAGCTAAAAGGATTGAGATTCACACCGGGAAACTAGGTAACCTGGGAACAGATAGAAGCTAAGTCTGTCCCTCTGAGGCCAGAGCTGAGTGAGGTGGACTGACGCCCATACTCAGCTTACTACCTCATATGGTCAAGCCATGTTCCAAGACCATGACCCAAACCCAGAAGACCGGGATTGACATAATTGGTTGGCACTAGGTGGGGTGTAGGGGAGGCAGAGCCCCAAAACGGGAAGATTGATGAAAGGATCGAACGAGGGGACCAAGCAAGACAGAACGTACATCTTCCTCCCTACTAAACATATTTATTTCAGCAAAGTCATGGCTGGCAAGAACCACTGAGAACCCTCTGGAACCTGTCTCGATTACTGAATATCCTTCCCTTGAACAATGGCAACACCCAATAGACTGGCATGCACCAGGTGCTCTGGTGAATGGAACAGTCACTTACAGACTGCCTACAGATAACAAGAATATCCAAAATTACAGTAGCTACTACTAACATAAAGGACATGTCTATATGCCCCCCAATATAGTGCCAGACAGCATCATACTGAGACCATGTATGTCCACCATGCATTTTATAGATACAGTATTTCAGAAATGTTTTATAAGCATATTAAAAAAAAATGTCGGACTGTCTTTATTGTCTTTCCTCTCTAAAGCTGAGTACCTTACCTCTGACTACACAGACCTTGAAGCTAGAGAAAATAATACAACTGATGCTTTGCCAATATGTCACAATCCTAAAATCCTCCAGTATTTTGAATGCTGTCTGGTAGAAGTATAGGCTGTTTTTTCTCATGGAAATTCTGGGAATCTTAACGTTCCAGCGACATGAAGATCACGGATGTAATATTGGACTCTAAAGTCAATGGACTCTAAATGTTGGACTCTAAAGTTTTGCCATTGAGTGAGGTCAAAATTTCATCACTTGTCTCTAGTTTTGCTTGGTCTCAAATCTAAAATTGTCATTGGCCTTAGGCCAGCATAATTTAGTTAGGAAAAATTCCATATTTGTTGGAAAAGATGAAAATATTTCTTTGGAAGGTTGATTTAAGAAAATGACCATCTGTTTTGAGCTGCTCAGAGGTTTGGAATGTAGAAGTGGTCCCAGGGGAGATGGATTAGTGGGTAGAGAGCAGGTGAGGAGTTCAATGCAAATAGATATTTGTTTTAGTTTCTTGTGATCTGCAGTGTATAAATGACTGATAATGCTAGGAAACATGCATGTCTTGTTAGTCAGATCTAGTCATTTGAAACTCATATCAAACACTTGTTTTGTGCCACCCAGACATACCTGAAAGAAGTAGAAAAACACAATAAGAATGAAATTCTTTGCTGTGTATTATGTTTCAGGCTACTGACATGAAATAAATTTACTGTTATGGTAAAATGACTAACAAAAATGATACATTTTTTCTGTTCAGGAAACTGACGTTCTCCTCAGATGAAAACTGAATTAAATATGTCATGTCAGCTGAACTACTTTTGTGAGAAAAACATAGATTAAGGGTTTCATAGTTTCATGGTTTCTAGGGTCGGAAGGGACCTGAATAGATCATCAAGTCCAACCCCCTGCCTTGGGCAGGAACGAGTGCTGGGATCATAATACCCCAGCCAGATATCTATCTAACCTCCTCTTGAAGACCCTCAAGGTAGGGGAGAGCACCACCCCACTTGGGAGCCCATTCCAGAGCTTGGCAGCCCTAACTGTAAAATAATGCCTCCTGATATCAAGCCTGAACCTGCTCTCAATCGATTTGTGGCCATTATTCCTTGTTATCCCAGGTGGTGCCCGAGGAAACAGAGCCTCACCTATTTTCCACTAGTCCCCCCTGGTGAGTTTATAGATGGTCAGCAGATCCCCTCTCAGTCTTCTCTTGTGAAGGCTGAATAGATTTGGGCCCTTTAATCTATCTTTGTAGGGCCTGGCCTGCTGCCCCCTGACCATGCAAGTAGCCCTCCTCTGGACCCTCTCAAGGTTAGCCACATCCCTCTTGAAGTGCAGCACCCAGAACTGGACACAGTACGCCAACTGTGGCCTGACCAGCACTGCATAGAGGGGAAGAATCACCTCCCTGGACCCACTTGTGATGCATCTGTAGATGCACAACAAGGTGTGGTTAGCCTTACTGACTGCTTCCTCACATTGGCGGCTCATGTCCATCCTGGATGGAGCAAAATCCCTTTCAGCCACTGTGCTGTTGAGAAGGGTGTTCCCCAGCCTATAGGTGTGTTGCAGGTTCCTTCTCCCTAGATGCAGGGCCCTGCACTTGTCTGCATTGAATTCCATCCTATTCTCATCCGCCCACCTCTGTAACCTGTCTAGATCTAGCTGAATGCTGTCCCCCACTCCAGTGTGTCCACTTCTCCCCACATCTTTGTGTCAGCGAATTTGGACAGCATGCTTTCTACGCCCAACTCCAAGTTGCTGATAAAGATGTTGAATAGCACAGGCCTGAGGGCCGAGCCCTGGGCAACTCTACTGCCCACTTCCCTACAGGTCGAAAATGACCCATCCACCACCACTCTCTGGGTGTGAGCATCAAGCCAATTTGCCACCCATCTGACTGCGTAGGCATGAATGCTGCAGTTGCCTCGATTTTTTATGAGAATGGAGTGAGAAACAGTATCAAAGGCCTTCTTGAAGCCCAGGTAGACAACATCTACCTCAACACCCTCATCCAAGGACTTTGTGATGTGGTCATAACAGGAAACAAGGTTAGTTAGGCAGGATCTGCCTGCCATGGACCTGTGTTGGTTGCCCCTGAGCATTACCTCCCATGCTGGGCCCACGTAGATGTGTTCCTTGATAATTTTCTCAAAGGTCTTCCCAAGGACCAAGGTGAGACTAACTGGCCTATAGTTACCCGGGCCCTCCTTTCTCCCCTTCTTGTAAATGGGGACCACATTGGCCCTATTCCAGTCCTCTGGTTCCTGGCCAGAGCACCACGAGCGCTCATACAGCCATGCCAGGGGCCCTGCTATGACCTCCACCAATTCCCTCAGTACCCTCAGATGAAGAACATCCGATCCTGCTGATTTATATTCATCCAGCCCCTCAAAGAGTTCCCTAATTCGATCGTCCCTGACCCTGGGCATGGTGTTGTGTCCTGTGAGCCTTTCCATAATCCTAGTGGGGGAGTTGTCCCAGTCCCTGCTCAGAAATATGAAGGCAAAGAACTCATTGAAGAGATCAGCTTTTTCCTTTGCTGCAATCCCCACATTGCCAAGCCTGTCCTGTAGGGGCCCCACGTTACTTGGTGCCTTCTTCTTACTCCCTATGTATTTGAAAAAGGACTTTTTGTTATCCTTAATTCTGGTCGCCAGCCCTAGCTCCATCTCTGCCTTGGCCTTCCTAACCGCCTCCCTGCAATCCCGAGCAACAGAGGTGTAATCCTCTTTGGTAATTGCCCCTTGCTTCCATTGATTGTATGCCACCTTTTTTGCCCCAGGCCCTCCTGGATGTCTTTACTGAGCCAAGGGGGGTTTTTAGCACTCTTGCCCCCCTTGGTTCGCGTTGGGACTGACTCCCTCTGAGCTTGGAGGATCATCTCCTTAAGGAATGACCACTCATCCTGGACTCCCATCTCATTGAAGCTCCGAGTCCCCAATGTCTCTCTTACTAATATCCTTAGCTCATTAAAGTCAGCCCTCCTGAAGTCAAGGACTTTTGCCTTACTGCTTGCTTTGCTTGGTTAATATGCTAAATTGTAGAATCATTGCTTAAACAATTCAGATGTAAGTTATTGTGATGACTGAGAATATAAAAAGAATGTTGGCTTCTATATATTACCTGCACTGTGATCATTGATACCATGTGATGTTGAGTTAATAGACAAAACATGAGGCCTTATTGCAAATCTAAAGGAAATTTCCATACCAGAGACATTTATTATGACCTTCAACATCTCATAGTCTATCAGGGATTCATGGCTGACCGCTTAAATCTTCAGAAATCATCCCCAAATTGCTATTTTTCAGATTTTTTACTTGAGTGTTTTATATTATTATTTACCAGGTTAGATAAGAGGAAAGAAAATAGCAGATGCAACCAGGAAAACAATACATTATGTGTATGCTTGCAAATGCTACAATAATGGATCACTGCAAGTGTAAAAATGTTGCTACAGTGAAGGAAATTACATCTTGTTCTTTAGTCATATATTTAATCATACATTTTCAGGAAGAAAGAGCTAATGTAATAAAGTGCATTTGTTCTTTTCATTTCCTTGAAATGCTGTCTTTTCTAGATGGACTGATGTATCACTGTAGGGCAGTTATGAAAAACTTCTCCTCCAAACTGTTCCCAAAAATCTGTAAGCAGCTATCACTCTCAGTACCTTAGATCTCCAAAGAGATTTTTGAGTTAATTAAAATCATGCCAGCAAATTAAAAGTACTGAAAGCAGCCTTAGCAATAGATACCAACACCAGGGGCATGCCTTGCTTTTGAAAGATACTCAAAAAACCCAAGCCTCAGCAATTGGAATACCAGCCTTGACCTTTCTGGTCAATGCACTGTTTTTCCTCGTAGGTGCATAAATATAAGAAATCTGACAAAGAGCACCTGCATATCACATCACATAGAATTAAGCTGCAATGAAAAGTTAAGTAGAGAAAGGTTACAGTGAGGAATATTGGGGAACCTATGCCAGGGGTAGGCAACGTTTATTGGCCAGAGTGCCAAAAAAAACACAATGTCTACTTTGGAAGGTGCCCGAGTGCTGACATGCCGGAGCCCGGAGCAGCTGTTTGCAGCCTCCCAGCTGCAGCTGGGCCACAGAGCCCAGTCTGCTTGCAGCAGGGCTTGCAGCCTCCCAGCCTCCTGCTGGGAGCAGCCTGGGGTCCGTGGCTGGCAGTAGCTGCTTAGAGCCCGGGCTGGCGGTGGTGTACTGAGCAAAATGGCCTTGCGTGCCATGCTCGGCACGCATGCCATGCTCGGCACACGTGCCAGGGGTTGCTGACCCCTGTCCTATGCAATCATTTTCCCTAGATAACTGACATTGCTCAATCTCATTCCTCTCTGTCTTGTTCATCCTCCTTATCGTTAATGACAATCTCTTAAAACTGGAGCCTGACTTACAGTTAATGGGAGCTATGGATGATCAATATATCTGTAAATAAGTTTAATGGCATTGTCCTTTATATTTGTGTGCCAGTATGGGTATTAAGTTACCTAACCTTAGGTATCTAAGTTTGGCCTATTTTTTATTATGTAGTATTATTAGCACACATAGTGTGCTTGGATACAGGGACACATCCTCAGTCCACAGGGGTTTATAAAGGCTGAGAGTTATAGTCTGAGTTTATAGTATGATGGAGGGGAGCTACAATCAGTGAATGAGTAAATGGGAAGATGGGTATTGCAAAAATAAGGTCCCACTGTTTCATCCTGAGTTATCTACACTCTTGGTTATCTTTTGCTTTAACTACGGCAGCCTTCTCCTCTCTGGCCTCCCTATTTACTTTCTGATTTCATGCTCTTCAAGATAGGTCCTCAAAAATGATTTTTCTTTCCCACCATGTCTTGTTTCCCTTCTGGATCTGCACGCTCTTCTCATTTCTGAGGGTGCATCAAGGTCAAGAATCTTTGCTTTCAAGGTATTTTGCAGCTCAGCTGCCATTTCACACCTCAGCTCCCATCTCCTCTGTTATCCCCTTCTGTTCTCTTCAGCCTTCTCAAGCACCACTTGTAACGAGGCCCTTTATCCCCTCCAACCCACTCCCAGCTTCATTTGTTCATCTCTAAACATGGAATACGTGCCTAGTTAACATGGCCCCAGATCCCACACTCCTCTTTATAACCAATCCATGTTCCTGGAAGCAAGCTTTCTTTGTGCTTGATTACATTTTCCTTTACTACTCCCAAACACCTGATGTCCCTAGACTGTTATCCATTCAGGGAAGGTTAAGCATTAAGTTTGACTTACCCTTCCTGCTGTACCAATCAGCACGTGGCATCCATGCTTTATAAAAGATGAATAATATACGGTTCACTTCAGGACAGCCCTGCTCAGTGATGTGAAATCATTGCTGCTGCGTTTGTTCACTTTCAGGTAGAGTGTACTTAATAAGTTTACCCCAAAGATATCATCTCTGCTCTTGGATCTCTTACCCTCAACTCCTGCTATGCAGTCTCACTTTCAATGGCAAAAAGTGTTTACTAAGAGTCATTTGAGAATAGAATGGCTCTTTGGGGAACTTTGTGAAAGACCCAACCTCTTTCATATGAGTAGTAACCAGCATCCATGAGATGCAGTGGATGGTGTGTACTGACTCAATATTAAGAACATAAAGCTTATTGTGTATATTTTTCTTGATAGAAAGAATGACTGGCCAAAACTTTACCAGAACAGCAATTATCCTACATAGCAGCATATATTCCCAGGGTTTGATTTTCTCATTTACACTGGGATAAATCAAGACCAACTATTGAGCTCAGAAGAGTTAACCTCTGGTATGAGAATCAGTATCTCTGTATTCTGCATGTTAGCAGCCCTTGCATAAATAGAATCAGCTATGAATATCCCCTTTATTAAAAAGAAGCATATAACTAATTAGGAGTGATAAACAAAAATGTAAGACAATAACCCTTATAGAAGTAGGTTAGGAAGGGACCTTGTAGATATCTTCAAGTCCAACCCCCTGCCTGGGCAGGAGGAAAACTGGGCTCAAATGACCCCAGCCAGGTAGGCATCAAGCCTCTTCTTAAAGACCCCCAGGGTAGGAGGCAGCACCACTTCCCTTGGAAGTTGGTTCCAGATCCTAGCCGCCCTTACTGTGAAGTAATTTCCTACGGATGTCTAATCCTGCTCTCCAGTAACTTGTGGCCGTTATTCCTTGTTATCCCGGGGGGCGCTAGGGGAAACAAGGTCTCCCCCAAACCCTTCTGGTCCCCCCTAGTGAGTTTATAGACGGTCACAAGGTCCCCACTCAGCCTTCTCTTGTGAAGGCTGAACAGGTTCAGGTCCCGTAGCCTCTCATTGTAGGGTCTGCCCTGCTGTCCCCAGATCATGCGGGTGGCCCTCCTCTGGACCCTCTCAATGTTGTCCACATCCCTCCTGAAGTGAGATGCCCAGAACTGGACACAGTACTCCAGCTGTGGCCTGACCAGTGTCGCGTAGAGGGGGAGGATCACCTCCTTTGCCCTACTTGAGATGCACCTGTGGATGCACAATAGGGTCTGGTTAGCCCTGCCAACTGTGACCTTGTACTGTCGGCCCATGTTCATCTTGGAGTCAATAATGACTCCAAGATCCCTTTCTGCCTC
>NW_005842247.1:1229998-1236043 GCF_000455745.1 Alligator sinensis
GTCTGTAGTAGACCCCCACCATTAAATCCCTCTCCCCCCGACCCCCTTGTATCTTTACCCAGAGCACTTCAGCTTGCCCCTCCTTTGACCCCATTTTGCTGGCAGAGGATGTGTATTGCTCTTTGACATAGAGTGCCACACCCCTCCCTTCCTTCCTTCTCTATCCCGCCTGTAGAGCCTATAGCCCCTAATGCTAACTGCCCAGTCGTGGGATGAATCCCACCACATTTCTGTGATCCCTACTATGTCTGGGTTTGAACTGGCTATTCTGAGGGCGAGTTCCTCCTGTTTGTTCCCCATACTACAAGCATTGGTATATAGGCATTTAAGGCCTTGCATAGCTGTGCGTGCCACCCCCCCGATTAGGAAGACTATCTGGACCCCTGTTTCTTACCTGGGCACTCCTTGCATGTGTCACCTGTCTTGCTCAGGTGGTGTTTCCTCATCTTCCTGCAGCCCCCTCCCCCAGCAAGGCTGCCACCTGTAACATTTCTCACATTCTTAACTGAAACCAGAGCTGGCCTTAGAGGTGGGTGATGTGGGCGACTGCCCAGGGCACAATGGTCAGGGGGGTGCCAAACACACACGCACATGCATACGTGAGCATTCCACGCTCACAGCAGTGCTCTTCCCCTGCCCTCTCCACCCCAGCCAATCCTGATAGAGTGCAGTGGCACAGCTGCACTCCACTTTTGGATTGGGGCACACCACAGGAGCCTCTGGGGACTTTTTAAACACCCTAAAGTGGGTGAAAATCCCCTCTCCCTCCCTTACATGCTCAGAGGCACATTGCCTCCCCTCTCCTCCTGCCTCTCCTGCGCACCATTGTTGCTTTCCCCACTGTTCTGGGGACAGGGGAAGCTCCAGAGCAGTTCCTGCCAACCACAGCCAGGCCGTACTAGCTCTGGATGCAGCTGGGCAGCAGGGTCTGGGTGACAGGGACAGTGGCAGGGGGGATGAGTGTTGGGGGGATTCCCTGCTCCTATTTCCAGGAAAACCAGGCAGGGATGGGGAACTGCTCTCCCACTGTGCTGTTTCCACTGGCCCCTTCCCCATCTGAGCCCAGCTACCATGCAATCCAGCTGGCTCTGGTGCTTCCCTACCTCCAGGACAGTGGGGAAAGAAGGGGCAGCAGGCAGGAGAGAGGGAAGATGAGATTCCACGCTCACAGCAGTGCTCTTCCCCTGCCCTCTCCACCCCAGCCAATCCTGATAGAGTGCAGTGGCACAGCTGCACTCCACTTTTGGATTGGGGCACACCACAGGAGCCTCTGGGGACTTTTTAAACACCCTAAAGTGGGTGAAAATCCCCTCTCCCTCCCTTACATGCTCAGAGGCACATTGCCTCCCCTCTCCTCCTGCCTCTCCTGCGCACCATTGTTGCTTTCCCCACTGTTCTGGGGACAGGGGAAGCTCCAGAGCAGTTCCTGCCAACCACAGCCAGGCCGTACTAGCTCTGGATGCAGCTGGGCAGCAGGGTCTGGGTGACAGGGACAGTGGCAGGGGGGATGAGTGTTGGGGGGATTCCCTGCTCCTATTTCCAGGAAAACCAGGCAGGGATGGGGAACTGCTCTCCCACTGTGCTGTTTCCACTGGCCCCTTCCCCATCTGAGCCCAGCTACCATGCAATCCAGCTGGCTCTGGTGCTTCCCTACCTCCAGGACAGTGGGGAAAGAAGGGGCAGCAGGCAGGAGAGAGGGAAGATGAGGGGGAGAGACATTCCTGTAAGCATGAATGGGAAGGGAGGGCAGATTTTCACCTATTTTAGAGACTTTAAAATGTCCCTGGAGGCTCTCGTGGCATGGTCTGACCATACCAGTGGAGGCTGAGACGAGGGGGTGCAGCCACCAGTGCAGATTGCACACCACCACTTTAAAATGATACAACCTTAAGTACCACCAGCAAATGTTTCAGTTCAAACTTAAGTGCCACCAGGACATTTTTGTCATATAAATTAATTATAATAAATCTGTTAACGCATGCCACTGACAGGTTGTCTGCATACCACTGGTAGCACCCGTAGTGCAGATTGGGAGCCACAGTGCTGGGGAAGTCTATGAGTGCAGCGTAAAGGCTTTAATAGAGGGGAAGGATGGTCTTGTGTCAGGCACTGGCCTGAAATTCAGGGCGTCTGGCTTCTATTCCCATCTCTGATGCAGGTTTCGTGTGTGACTTAACACTAATCAGGTCATCCCTCTGTGCCTCATCTGTAAGATGAGGATATTACTTACCTTAAATCATATAAGTATGGTAAGGATAAATGTGTTCATGTGTTAGGCATGATGATAAAGGCCATAGAAAACCGTAAAGTACCAGAGCTATAAACCAGCAACTGTGGCACCATTTGTTGTGAGCTTCAAAGAAGTGTTATGTATCACAGTCCTCTATGGTTTGTATCATTGCAAAAAGAATTCAAAAGCTAGAGAATAAGTAAGTAACAGACTTAAATGGAAACCCTAAAAAGAAAATAGGGCTATTATGACACTTATAGAGCTATTATGAAAATACTGCCCTCTAAAGTGTAAAATATATATTAAGCACTATTTTAATCTTCTGAATCTTTGTTTTCAGTATTTTTAAATCTAGTAAAGAGGTTTCAAAAGGGCCCATTATCTGTATTCTGTGTACATTAGCTTTTGAACTTGCTCAGACTGTCAGTCACTTCTGCTGAAGGGATTGTGTAGACCAGTTCCTCATCTGAGGTAATCTGACACAGCTCCAAAATAGCCCCATGTGCATTTTATGCATTTTCCTCCACCATACCCTTGGTACCCATTTCAAATATCGGAGGGGCAGGTTAGGTGAGATTAGGCAGATCTTGCCAACTCACATTGCTTTCACCCAAGTACGGCCTGATTTTGACTTTGATGATGCAATGGAAGTCTAATGGGTGCAGAGCAACAGTGGAAATGTATTTGCTAAATGACAGACAGCTATATTCATAAATTTACCTTTATGTAGACCTCAGTAAATCAACACATTGCAGATTGTGTAAAAGAAATGGCAAATGCTATATTGTGTTCATGTATAGCATTTATGAATCATTAACATAAGATATATAGTACTGAACTAAAATTAATACATACTTGGACTGTCATAAAACATATTTGAATAATGTTCAACACAGAGTGCTTGGAGAGATCAGAGGGATATAGATTTAAAACCTGATGTTTTAATAATATAAAATTCAAAATAACAACACAGTCCATGTGATGATCTCAAAGCCTTTTACAAACAGATAATGAAACACTATTTATAATTTCTCCTAATTTAGCTTAGATAAATATAAAAATCAAAGGTATTGGAGTTGCCTGAACAGTAAGTAGGAATTGTTTTAAGCCTTAATGGAAGAAAGAATTGATTCTGTCAATACCAGAATGAATTAATGCTCATGAGGCCTATTTATCATTAAAAAAGATTCTTTATACACTAAGAAGCTTCACTGCGACCACTGAGGTAAAATTGAGATGTCCTTCTAAGGGCTTTAATTACCGAGGGGCTTTGCACTTGGTGAGGCTGAGCATGTTCAGTTTCTATTGAAGGCAATAGGAAATGGAGCAAAATCTTGCAAAATTGTACTGAGGGGTTGCATAGCAAAGAACAATATTTTGGTATTTTTTAAATATTATGTTTTAATATATTTGATTCCTTTTTATTATAGATGTTGTTGTATAAATAGTAATAGCATCCTACACCTTTCCTAGACATATTACTAAGGGGAACATTGAGGCATGGAGCCAGTAGGAGATGATTTGTGACAGATTCTTCTGACTCCAATTCCTCCGTCCCCTTACCACAAGACTCTCCTTTCTGTTCTTAGCAGCCACCTTGTGTTTGAGCTGCCTGCATGTTCCCATAGGAGATAGTTTTGGCAGTGAAATGCAAGCAGCTTTGTGGAAACAAACAGCAACTGGAAATGGGATTTGCAGCAAGAAACTGATGATGAATACAGGCACTGGGCATTTCACAAATAGGAACCTGACACAGAAAGGGACCTCCAGTGTTACCAAGTCTAGTCCCCTACTATCACAGGCAACCACACCATATAATCCCTTTAGTGAACTGATGAAACTCCATCGTAAAACAAAAGATCATTTATTTTGCCTTCATTACACCTGTTGTAAACCCATCCCAGAACCTCCAGCCTGGATTTATCCATAGCTAAGTTGCACCATTTTGTTGTTGTGCCAATATTGTCCTTTAGCTTAACAGTGCTTTTCCCTGCCTGTGTTTTATCTCATTGATTTTTAAAGGAAACCAGTCATGTCTCCTCTTAGCCACTGTTTTCCTCAGCTTTGTAAGCCATGCTCTCTTAGTCTTCCCTCATAAGCTAGTTTCTTCACTCCTCTGATCATTTTACTAGAACTCATCTGCATCTGTTCCAGTTTTGAATTGATCTTTCTTGAACATGAGTGGCCACAACTGTACACTGTATTCCAGATGAGGCATTTATACTTCCCTGACCAAGAGACATATACCCTGACGTAATTAAGTTGCCTTTGTACAGCAAAGGAAATTACACTGACATCAAAAATAGACAGATGTCAACTTACACCAGTAGTGTTTTACCCATGGTGCTTTCATTGATAGCTTTTTACTGGATTGGGCAAAGTCAACCCAATTTAGGGGTATAGTCATCTGCCTACTGCTGTTTTACACTGGCATAAATGCCAGTTTTACCAATTTAAATGTTTCATCTGCCCAGGGTCTCTCACACTCCTGGAAATGCCACTCCTTATACATCCCCAGATTGCATTTGCTTTTTCAGGGCCACATCACATTGGTGGCTCATAGTCATCAACTAATGAACCTGGGTCATTCTCCTTCTCTGTCATTTCCAAATGATGAGTCCACAGCTTATAGCAGAAAATCTTGTTATTAGTCCCTAAGTGTATGACCTTGCACTTTTTGCAATTAAATAGGCTCCCATTTCTAGTACCTAGTGAGGGTAATCCATTTCTTCCTCTAGTTTATTCTGCTCCTTCTATCTATTGACAATATTACCCAAATTGGTATAATCAGCAAATTTCCCAGCATGCTCCTCTTATTTTAACAAGTTCATTACTGAAAGAATGATCCTTGTGGTACTCCACTAGCAGCAACTTCCAACCCAGTCATTCAATTTTAAGAGCAACCAAGTTGCTCAAGGAGGAGGGGTGAATGTCATATACTTAGACTTCAGGAAGGCCTTCGATACGGTATCCCACCCCATACTGGTGAACAAGTTAAGAGGCTGTGACTTGGATGACTATACAGTCTGGTGGGTGGCAAATTGGCTGGAGGGTCACACCCAGAGAGTCGTGGTGGATGGGTCGGTTTCGACCTGGAAGGGTGTGGGCAGTGGGGTCCCGCAGGGCTCGGTCCTTGGACTGATACTCTTTAATGTCTTCATCAGCAACTTGGACGAGGGAGTGAAATGTACTCTGTCCAAGTTTGCAGATGACACAAAGCTATGAGGAGAAGTGGACATGCCGGAGGGCAGGGAACAGCTGCAAGCAGACCTGGACAGGTTGGACAAGTGGGCAGAAAACAACAGAATGCAGTTCAACAAGGAGAAATGCAAAGTGCTGCACCTAGGGAGGAAAAATGTCCAGCACACCTACAGCCTAGGGAATGACCTGCTGGGTGGCATGGAAGTGGAAAGGGATCTTGGAGTCCTAGTCCACACTGCTAGTCGGCAGTGTGACGAAGCCATCAGAAAAGCCAATGTCACTTTATCGTGCATCAGCAGATGCATGACGAATAGGTCCAAGGAGGTGATACTTCCCCTGTATCGGGCGCTGATCAGACCGCAGTTGGAGTACTGCGTGCAATTCTGGGCGCCACAATTCAAGAGGGATGCAGATAACCTGGAGAGGGTCCAGAGAAGGGCCACTCGTATGGTTAAGGGCCTGCAGACCAAGCCTTACAAGGAGAGACTAGAGAAACTGGACCTCTTCAGCCTCCGCAAGAGAAGGTTGAGAGGCGACCTTGTGGCTGCCTATAAGTTCATCACGGGGCACAGAAGGGAATTGGTGAGTATTTATTCACCAAGGCGCCCCCGGGG
>NW_005842247.1:1236231-1241367 GCF_000455745.1 Alligator sinensis
CTTTCCTGCCTATGCAGGGGGTTGGACTCGATGATCTATTGAGGTCCCTTCCGACCCTAACATCTATGAATCTATAAGTATCCTCTCTTCTAGTCAATTCTTTCTCCACCCTAAAATTCTTGTACTAATCCTAGTCTCCAGTTTAACTAATCATTTCTGATATAACACCATATGAAATGCTACACTGAATTCCCAATGTATTTGATATACCCAAAGCCAAGCATCACTTCTTGCTAGGTCCATGAACTGGTTGAATTCACTGCTGGGCAGAAGACACATGGTCTCTGCTCAGTTCAAGTCCCACTAAAACTCTTGATTTTAGCTTCCATGTAGTGCTTAAGAGGAACTATAGTCATGTTTGGGCCTTTCACTAACTCTCTGGGTATAGAGTGAACGCCATACACATAGGCTGTATCCACACATGCAGACACGAGCAGTTTGTGGCACCACAAACCTCTTTGTGGTGCCACAGATCACATGCCTTGTACAGTAATCTGTGAACTGTGCTGCTAATTTGCAGTGTGGCAGCAGGATTTGCAGGATTTCCTGGTAGCAAAAAAAAAGCCCTGATTAAAAAAAAAAATGGGGCAAAGCACATGAAAGTAGCATGCATCTGAACAAATGTGGAGATGAGGGAGCAGGCAGTCCAGGGCTACCTGCTCCCCCATCTCCGCATGCTGTGGAGCCCCTGTGCTGAGGCAAACTGCACCCCATCCAGTCTCAGAGTGGGTGGCTGGGTGTAGTGTGCCTCAAGATGTGGGAGCAGGCAACCCTGGGCTGACTGCTCCCCTGTCTCCACGTGCCTTAACTATTTTACAGCAGTTTAACAATCTACAGTACTTTAAGTAACTTCTGTATGCTGGAGCCTGTTCAGATCCACTTTTCTCTGAAGTGCCTCCTGTCTCCTAGCCTGTAAAGTGCAGGGAGGCTCAGAGGCCCCTGCCCACAAAAGACTGTGATTCTGTCATGTTTAAAGCTATGTAACTTTATAATGCTATAAAAAATGCTCTAAATTACAGTGCTGTAAAATGTGCACTTTGGGCTCCCTAGCTGGTCCCAGTCAGATGCTTACTGGGCGTGTCTGCACCAAACACTAGCTGTGCAGTAGCCTAATAAGACTGTGCAGTAGCATGTCACAGCACAAACAGTGCTAATACGTTACTGCACAGTATTACTAGGCTATTGCGCAGTAGATCTCTAGAAAGGCGTTCGCTGGCATTACGGCACAGTAACTGCAGTTACTGCACATTTGTTTACTACTTGATTATAAAAGTACTAAGTTAAATGTGGAATAACCACTGCACATTAATGAACTTGTAGATGTGACCACTGATACGAACTAGTATTTTCAAGGAAAGTTCTTTTTTTCTTCATTCTGCCTTTCAAAAATGGTGTGTATCTTATTCAGGAACATTTTATATATGATAAAATATGGTATATCAACAAACTGGAGTGACTAGAAAGTTTTTTCTGCATCACTTTGAAAGCACAGAGAAAGAAGAACTGATACTTTCTTCTTATTCTGACTGTCAGAATGATACAAAGATCATCATTCCAGTGGCCAAGTCAGGCACTTTGATTACAGCAGATTTTTTTTTTCCCTAAAAATGAGATCAGTTAACTGTTTCCACTCATTCTAATACCCAAAGCCAGAGAGGACTAACAACCAAATAGTTGAATTGCAGACAGTAACCATGTGATGGAGTCTAAAACCACCCACTGAGCCCAAAGTCTCCTTTTAATTCTAACATTGTTACTCCTTAATAGCCAGCAGCTAAATAATTTCCCAGTGCTATATGGACACTCCTTGAATAGGATTCGTAAAGCGCAGGGCCACTGACTAGAATAATTTTTTTTTCAAAGTCTTCATCGCTGATAATATGGTAGTTTCCTCCCAGTCCTGACTGTGAGTCTCTGCACCTCCTGGTTCCAGAAATGAAAGCTTTTGTGGACCTGGGATCTGCAGGTTTAAAGTTGATTTGGCTCCAGGTTTAGGCAAGGGGACTCTGTTGGTTTTTTGTTTTATCTTAACTACTTCACACTAAATCCACAACGGAACTTCACATACTAACAAAAAAAGTCATGCCCGTATGGAGATATTCAGAATTGCTCTATGGTAGCATGATGCTGGTATAGCTCTCTCCAAAATAAGGGCTGTTCTGAGTTAATTGAGAAGTGTGGGCTTTTTGTATGTTTGATTTGGACTAAGCTTTTGGAAAAAATTACACTTACCTATTTTTCCTGCTTCAGCATTCACAGCACTAATATATCCTTGGGGAATTAACCAACAAACTCTCTTTGTCTTTTTTTCAGCATTATATATCTCTCTAATTAAAAAGGAGTATTATTTGTATTTATTTTCTCTGAAGGGCCTCGCCCTACTTTCACTCTTCTTACCATTTGAAAACTGATGAATCACTAAAAAATTCTGGCAGACAAGATTCTTTGGGTAAATGTGATATCATTTATTAAACCAACTGAATAGTTGGAAAAATCATTCTTTGCAAGCTTTCAGTCACAAATACCCTTCTCCAGGCATCCCTATGCCTGAAGAAGGGCATTTGTGCCAAAATTTTTCAAAGAACAATTTTTCCAACTATTTCGTTGGTCTAATAAAAGATATCACATCTACCCAAAGAACTTTGTCTGCCTATGTCCTTAGACCAACACAGCTATGTGCAGGCCGGGAGCGACCCGAGCCCTTTTCCGCGCTGCACGCGGGCTGTGGCCAGCAGCCCGGACACGCCGGGTCGGAGAGGAAAGGCCGTCGAGCTGGAATTAGGCACAGACGTGTATCGGTAGTTTTAAAGATTGTTTACTTACACCGAGATGGCAGTGGTGCAGGCTGGAAAACTTGCTTAAGGTGCAGTTACGGACAGACAACACAGACGGTCTCGTGGAGGTTGCTAGGCTCCACGGTGCAGAGCTCCGGATGCTCTGGGTGAACGAGCCACCAAAAATAGAAATCGTAAATATGTCTTATAAAAGTCGCGTTCGAAGATGGGAAGAGGTGGGTGGTGGATCAGGCCGCCAAGCTCCTCTGGATCTCACACAGGGTTTCTATTACCCTGCCGTGTACCCAGAGTCCCCACAAGATGGATGTGGAGTCCTCTTCGGCTTGGGCGGAAACTGCTCAAGCCTTTTATACGGCTAACAGGCCAATCGTTAGCTGCCACGTGGGAATAATTTAGAACTAACCAATCACGGGGAACGAATTTGCATACCGGTGGCAGGAACTCTTTTGCACCGTGCATTCCTCTTGCAACATGAGCAATGCACCCTGCAAAAGAAGCTGCAGAAAAGGCGGGAAACGCGTCCCTGCACCGGGGTTTCCTCTTGCTACAGGAAACTCTCCCGTGCAATGCTCTGCAACTTGGCGGGGATAATTCTGGTGCCGAAGCACACACACAATCATGCCTTTTTGGGTCATGACAAGCTACAACCAACAACCCTAACATTTCTGCACCTATGCCAACGATGTAGAATGCAAAGCCTTGTATAAATACGGGTTTAATTATACTAGTATACTTATGGATTGCACAGTCTTAGGCCAGGACAGAGAGCCAGATCCAGTAAGAGACTTATGCAGAATTGAGGTGCCTACATAGAAGCATAGAATCATAGAAGAGTAGGGTTGGAAGGGACCTCAGGAGGTCACTTAGTGAAGTCCAACCTCCTGTTCAAAGCAGGACCATCCCCAACTACATCATCCCAGCCAAGGCTTTGTCTAGCTGGATCTTAGAAACCTCCAAGGATGAAGATTCCACAACCTCTCTGGGTAACCTCTTCCAGTGCTTTACTACCCTCATTGTGAGAGAGTTTTGCCTAATATCTAATGCAAACTTCCCTTGCTGCAACTTTAGAGCATGCTCCATGTTCTGTCATCTGCCACCACTGAAAACAGCCTAGTTCCATCCAAATCTGCAATCATGCCAAATAATTGTGGAGGCAGCTGAAGTCCATAGGTGCCATACTTTGGCTTTAAAATCCCCAGGTGCCAAGAATTGTGCGTTGGCACATGCTCAGAACTGGCCGAGACTTGAGAGGGCTGAGCTGCTCAGCTCCCAACTCACCCTGAGATCCAGAAATGAGGTGTTCCTCCAAGTCCCCTGAGGGTCCCAGTCCAGTAGGTGTACTTAGACCAAACCTAACACATCCCGACAGAGTCAGGCTCTTCACAAAATGTAGCTGTCACCAACATTTTCTATAAAAGCACAGCTTGATGAGGAAATGGCAGTACTTCCATTTTATATAGTAGCCTGATGGATGTAAATGCCTGCCTTCACCGGTCCCACTAAGCATGTCACCTACATTGGTCATAACGCAGGGATCCTGGTTTTCTCTGATTTAAAAAAATCTCTAATTTTCAGTTAAAAAAAGTAACCCCAAATCCATATTTTTCCATGATGTAAATGAAACACCACTAATGTACAGATCTATAGACAGTGCTGTTTCATTTTAATCATGGAAAAATGTGGATTTGGGGTTACTTTTTTTAACCAAAAATTGGGGATTTTTTTTTTAAATCAGAGAAAACCAGAATCCCTGGATAAGGAAGGCAGCTGCTCTTGTCTCTGCTGTGGACTTGCTGTCAATGTGTCATTCTGTGCTTCAGTTTACCCATCCAGAAATAGAGGAAAATAGTACTTGCTTGCAATCAGCTGTGAGAAATACTGATGGTATATAAAGCACATCTAGATGTTTGCATGAAAGGCAGCATACAGTTGCTTGCAAAATATTATTGTCATTGTTATAAATAGCTTTTACTGTACTGTTAGAGATGAGGATGATAAAGACGCATCTTTTATAGGTAACACAGATGCACAGCTAGATTTCACTGTATTTTTTCCTACTGTACTAAGTTTCAAAATCTTTCTGTGTTTGCTTTGCTTGTGTATAGTCATGGACTCATGTTGTGAGTGATGCTCTGCTTTTTTGCAAATACGTTTCAGATGAATCAGATCAGCACGCTGAAGAGACTTGAGCAGGGCAAGCAGTGACCATTTGTTTGTAGGGAGGAGAGTCTGGCTGTCCTTAGAGGGTGATGAAATTGGTAACTGCTCTGTTATTATGCGTCTATTGATCTGCCTCACTCAGAGGCTTCCAGAGGCGAAGTGACCCTCCCTTCTTCAGCAG
>NW_005842247.1:1241398-1260829 GCF_000455745.1 Alligator sinensis
TCCTACACCTCCTTCTGGATTCCTGAAGTTACTGAGAGAAATAAGGTAGCTGATGGGACCACATGCAAGTTGTGACAGCCTTCAGCAGCACATGCCTTTTTGTGACATTGCTGCTGCTTAGGAATTCCACTCCGACGCTCTGAATGAAGCTGATTTCCTTTTCAGCCAGCCTGCTAACATGGGCCAGTGCTGCTGCAAGCTTTATTACTGCCTTCAGTGCCTGGACAAGACGGTACTTTGCCTCTTCCTTTTTCTCCTTCAGTGAAAGGGCAAAATGCTAGCTGTTAAGCTGATTAAATCTGTGCTTTTTCCTTTAGCTAATGTAGGTAACGTGTGTGCAGCCTGGGTTGGCTGGAAGGGGAGTGATGTGCATCTTCTGTATAATGTGCTGACTTCTCATTCACTCGCCTCAAATATAACCATAGGTTTCACATTCGCTGCAGTGCCTTACATAATTTTATCCTGCAGTCAAAATGTACCATTCTCATGAAACAATCGGATTTTCATGAAACAATAAGGTGGCAGTAACATGTTTTCTAGTCACAATCGGTTTGATTTGTTGTTATGATTTTCATACATTTTTAATAAACCAGCTGAGCACAAGTTATGGAGGATCCCTGCGTGGAGTTTTCAAGTTAGCTTTTCATTTGCAGAAAGATTATTCATGCTTTTGCTGGCCTAAGATGTCACTGTTTTATTCTTCTTCCTTTGTGGCATTGTACAATTTTGATCTATCAGAAAAGAAACACACCAGACTACAAGTTTTCTTGTGTCAGAGGGGAACCAGCAAAACTGTGAACACTGAAATGAATTGCTTAACAAATGTCAATACAAAGATAAAGATCACAGCTACAGGTAGCTAGAGGATAGCATGCAGAAGGAAATGTGTGAGACAGTTCTACCACACAGCTTCTCGTGCTATTCTTTTGGAGACTTGCCTAGATGTTTGAGGAGAAAAATCAGAACAGAGGGAGAATGTGCATGTGCTTTTAATTTGCTTAATTGAAAATAGCTTGGCAGAAACGCTTCCTGGTGCAGTATATTTCATTAGACCCAGGATTTTTTAAAGATCCATATATTAGGTCTAATGAAAAGCTGACACTTTCTTCCATTTATCTAATAATATGTGCAAATATAATTTGAGGTATGTTGCCAGCCAGGTTAAGGAAAATGTATGGCTTAATATAAGACTCATTACAATATAGTCACTGGGGAACATCATGCTGATCAGTTCTGCTTGTAAACTTTAACCTAAAGAAGGTTATGGGGGGAGGGTTGCTTCCTATACAGTACAATTTAAATGGTACTTTTAAAGGTACTCCTTTGGGAAAGGAAGACAGTAGAAGATAAGTTACAGTGGGATTTAGTTATTGCTTCTACCAGTATCTGCTGAAATATTTATTGCTATGAGAGAATTGGGGGTGTATATACTTTTTCCTTTCAACCCTAGTATAAGGCCCTGCCCCAACTGACTTTGAATCAAGCACTACAGTGACTAAGCACCTTTTCCAGATGAAAAACAATCTGAATTGTTTTCCAAGCTACAGATATAGAAAGATTATTCAGAAACAATAGTAATAACTGCAAACCATATTGAGCATCTCTTGTGGTGCATATTGATAGTTCATACTGTTCAAAAGTGAGAAATGTCCGAGGTGATACTGTATGTATATTAAGTACTTGGAATGCAATATGTTTTAAATGTGCTTCTTACTGTGGGGGAAGGGAGTAGGATCTTTGGAGGAAGAACAGGACTGGATATCAGGACACCTGTATTCTCTTCTCAGTGCCTACTGACTTCTCATACAACTCTAAGCAATTCTGTAGTCCTCTCTGTCTCATTTCACCCATCTGTGAAGGGGACATCATGCCATTTATCTACCTTACAAGGGCACTACGAAGCTGAATCAGTTGGTGTTTCTGAAGTGCTTTGACATCCTCTGAGAAGAGGAAACCCTAGCTCTACCTCTCCTTCTGTTCATCTTTCTCTGACTTCTTGTGCATATCTATCTATCTATCTATCTATCAGCAAAAGCTTAACTTGGCTAAAATAGACCTATTACATTTCTCCGCCCCAACTCCTCCCTGTCAGCTTCTTCCTTACTCTGTGTAGACAACCCCACCATCCTGTCTGTCCTCAGGCCTGTAAACCCTTTGTCATCTTTGCCTTGGACCTCTTTCATTTTGTTCTCATATCCAGGCTTTGTCCATGTGTTATAGATTCTTTTCTCATAATATCTTTATTACATATACTATTGTTTAGGTGGGTAAATCAGTTTTTTTTTTCCCTTGTTCCCTTTTAAAAAAATTATTTCATTGAATTTACTCTGAGTTTATACCAGTATAAATGCACTCAGAATCTGACCAGAGGGAATCCTGTGGTCTGGTTGCATTAGGAATGCATACACAGACTCATTTTTCCAGCAAATTGTTTATTTCCTGAAAATGTAGTTACTGCTACCAAAGAATTAATTCTGAAAAAAAAATCAGGGAGTCTGCTTCACAATCTGAACCAGTAAGGAAGAGGTGGGTGTGGTGGATTCCTTTTGTGCAAGATGTAAGAGACTGGGATTAAGTTCCCACCTTTGGCTGTAGGGATTTGAACCTACATCCTGAACAAGCATCCTAAGCATTGTGCTATCAGCTATTCTAGGAAGCTGTGGGAGGAATGAAATTCTCTCAGTTTCTCCCATTAGAGCAATTCCACAATATATAAAATTTGTAAATATTCATTGAGCCATTAGGTAAGCATGTGAAAATGACTCAACGGCATGGTAGTGTGTGTGTTTTCCTGGGATATGTTGCTTCAGAACCCCCCTCTTTGGCCTTGTGAATTGTATTTAAGTCATCAGTCTTCATCTTAAAAAAGTGCCTGAAATGAGCATGAAACCTTTGTTCAACCAGAGGTAAACATTTCCTGGGTTTTTTCACTTCAACAGAAAAAAAATAATTTAGATTGAACCAAAATAATGTTCTATCAGTTGAGCTCCCAAAGTGAAGCATTAATGTTTCACACAGCCCTTCTCAAAATGTCAGCTGTCTTTAGTTCGGGGCTATCCACCTTCTGAGTAGTTGGGAGCTGCACATCACATCAGTCACAGGCCCTGGGCCACACACCATGTGGCTAAGGCAGTCCCCCCCCTGTATGAGAAGGATGAGTTTCTCATGTCCCTGCCATGCAGGCAACATGCTTGCCAGACCCCTTTCTGCCATGCTGCCCTGCGCCACCGGCCTTAGCTACTAAAGCAGCAGGAGCAATGTGGGGAGAAGCAGCCAGACAGCAGCCTGCAGGCGACAAGTTAAACCCTTATGGGTCTGATGTGGTCCATGGATGGCCAATTGAACATACTTGATTTAATGGGAAAAGTTCTAGCACTGTTAGATATTTTGTAAACTTCATTTTGTCTTTTTATAGCATAAGTGAATTTGCCCCTGGGTCACTGTTAGCTGGGGTAGGATTCAAACTACAGTAAAAGCGGTGTTATCCGGCATCCATGGGGAATGGGGAGTGCTGGCTAATCAAATATGCTGGTTACCTGAGAGCTGTCTTTGCCTGTTCAGGCTGCCGCCCCTCCTGCCACATCCGGTGCGCCAGGGCTTTCACTTCCTGGTGTCAGTGTTCTGGGGAACAGGGAGTGGGGCCCTGCGCAGGTTGCGTTGCCCTGGACCATGGTCCAAAGTTGATGAAGTGGGACTCAGTGAAATTGGAAGTGCCACGGTGGGACTTCCGGTTTTGCTTTTGCTGTTTCAATCGTCATGCTAGTTGATACAGCATGCCGGTTAATAAAGTGCCGGATAACACAGCTTTTACTGTAGTTACCTAGAAAAGAAAAGGCTACACATTCTTGAATATATAGAGTCCTCTAATCGCAGAGCATCAAGACTGTTAGGGTACAGAGAGAAGTGACAATTTTTGCCCAATTTGGCCCCTAAAATTGCTGTACAGCCATGACTTAACACAGGTGCATGACTGCAGAGTGCTTTAAAAGGGCCTGATCCTGTGACAGTCTGAAATCTTATTACATGAGGGTTCAGATGTAGGTGCCTAGCCCTGCTCTTGGTGCTGTTTTCAGAATGGGAGGGAGGGAAGGGAGCTTGTTCTGGGGGTTGCCCAGCTGGCTCAGGAACATGGGGCAGCTGGATGGGAGCCCCCCCGAGATGGGGGGCTCCAATCCACCTCCCCCCCGCACTCCAGCACAGGATGACAAAACCCCAAAATGAACCTCCCTCCCCTGCCTTCTCCCCCTTCCATCCTGAGACAGAACCAGAGGATGGGGGGGAGAGGGGATTAGGGGAAGAGGCTGTAGAGATGCAGCCTCTCTAAATGGATCAGCTCCAAATTGGAGCTTGACACCCTCCCCCCCTCCCCCTGACCCAAAAGCTAACATCTGTTGGGTCAGGAGGATCAGTCTAACTCATGGCACTTTTTGTGAAGTGCCATAAGTTAAACCAGGCAGCTGCACTTCTGCCTGTGTCCTGAGTCTGTTTGTCATCTTAATATAAAGACTAACAGATGGCTTAAATTGGTAGTCTCTTTTATTAGTTTTGTTCCTTACCCATTTGCTTTGGTAGACTTTTGTATTTGGGAATGTCATAATCATGGTGATGTTTTGGATGCCAGACCAATGCAAACTTTAGAACTGGATTTGATAGCACTACCTGGTCAGATCAGAGCCTGTTCTGATTTGCAGGACTATTTTGTTCAGTAGGTGCTAGGATTCCCAAGCCGCTAGCTTTATGGTTGGAAGTGTTGGTTATGTGCAGAATCATGTTGATGATAATGAGGGGAGGCTTTTTCATTTCATGTTAGTGTAGCATTTACATTGGTCTCAGGAATCTCTGCAGTCCAAACATATAATGTAACATGGATAAATCAACTTAAGATAATAGAACATGTCAGGGATTTGAAAGTTCACTGCACATCCAGAATATCCTGAGGTTGACATGAAGATTAGCCAACACCATACCTATCAACTCCAGCACAAACCAAGGATAGACCTCTGAAATCATCAATTATAGGTTACAAAATCAAGGTCTGTTTCTTAAAAACACTTGAAAATAATTAGAAAATTGAACATATGGGGTACTGTTTAAAGAAACAAAACAATTTACTCTAAGAGGGATTAATTTAAAAGTTAGCATTGAATTAAATCTGCCTACCCCAGCAAATGTCAACATGAGGGCTAGGAGGGGCAGTTGGAAATCTTTGACCAAAACAAAAAAAAAGGTCAGGCCATCTCTGACAGCGGTCACAGCGGGTGTGTCTATATGAGGCACTTTACTGCACAGTAGACTAATCTACTGCACAGTAGAACATCACTGTCTACACATGTGCATCACTTACCGTGCAGTAAATTAGGGTACTATGCAGTTAGCTACTACCTATAAATATGAGTATTAAACTAACTGCGTAGTAGATACTGTGCAGTAGCACATCTGTAGATGTTGACCGGAACAGATTTGCTCCCAGTCAGCCCTAATACCAGTGGGCCACAGGGGATGGGGAACTGGCCCAGTCCTGGTATTGCTCAGCTCTCCATTGCTCCCAGAAGCGGGGAGCTGAGCAGTGCCGAGACTGGGGAGCTTTGTGCTTCCCTGCCCAGCTGGAGGCTGGTGAGGAGCTATCCTGCTTCTGGAGCAGCTCCCAGCTAGCCCCTGCCTGGGCAGAGAAATCCCCCAGCAGCCAGGGATCCCCCAGCTGGCCAAGACCTGTCCTACTTCTGGGGCAGCTCTCACCCAGCCCTCAGCCGGGTGGGGAAATACCTAAATATGGCATTGCAGTTCTTATATGGCTGGACCCAATTTCTGATTATATGTGTCCTCTGTACACTGAAAACATAACAAATTCAGAATGCTGCGTACTTTCCAGAGAGTAATCAGTGTATCCAGTATCTACAAAATTCAGGTAACCATTCTCCACAATAACCTAAAACTTATCATGTAAAAGCAGCTTATAAGATTATTCAGATCAGGTTTGTTATGAGATGAACTAGCTGCGGCTCAACATTTTAGCAAAGCGTTTTTGTAAGGATGTGCTAATTTTTTATTTGCTTTTCCATTTTTTCATAGAAGTACAATAACAACAATCTGACTTCCAGGGGCAGATCTAGGATTTTGAGAAGGGGGATGTAGATGATGTGGTGTATCATCACATATAACACAACATATATTTTTCTCCAGATAAAAAGAAACTAGAAGCCTTACTAATATGCTAAGGGCCTAAAGCTATACTATTCCATTAAGATCAAACCAAAAACAAATATAACTTTATTGACATGTGCATGAATTTGCTATATCATACATTTTATATTAAAAAACAGAACAAACAAGGTAAACATAATTTTAAAATATTGTTTCTTTACGTCTGTAATCATTAGGGCCAAGGACAAAAGTTATACTTACTGTATGGCAAGCACATACCAAACGTTCTACAGCCATAATTGAACAGATGGTCAAGGCACATAGAGCACTGTAAAATTGGTGGATCCCTCTCTAAGATAATCCTGGATGGATGTGGTACAACAGGTAAAATAATAACTTAGTGAGGAGCAGCACAATAGCACCAGCAGCCTCTCAGGCAGCCAAACTGTGACAGAGCCTTTCTTTCCTCTCCTGCAGGAGCTTCTTCTCCAGAATGTGTGTTAAGGCGCGCCCTCCCTGTGTCCTTCCCCTCCCCGCATCTTCCCCCTCCCTCTCCTTACTTTCTGTTTCCCTGCAGCCAAGCCCAACTTCAAAATTCAAAATGTTTTGAAACTTTTAAACGTTTCGACTGCCATCATTTTGTTTTGAGGCTGTTTCAAAGCCCTTTGTTTCATTTCGATTTCGCTGTTTCGAGCTCGAAACAAGTCAAAACAGCGTCAAAACGAAACAGCCAGCAAAATTTCACACAGTCCTAATAAGAAGCTCCAACCACCTATAAAGTTAGACTTCAAAAATGCAAAATAACTTTATAGCTGGTTGCTATCAAGCTATAATTTGCATATGTAGCAGGATCTCCCCTGTGGCTGGGAGCCCCATTACTTGATGGGGCTCCCAGCCACAGAAGTTCACCATGCCAAGCTTAAAACCCCCAGGCCCTGGAGATTGAGGTAGATCACCCTGTAGTGCTCCTCTGGTCTTAGGGGTTTTCCCCACCCACAGGGCAGGGGGAATCACCCTGCAGTGAACCTCTATAATAAAGTGCGATGAGATCTAATGCATGATCCCACAGTTGCACCTCCTGTCATTCACACGTGGAGGGGACCATGGATTGGTAATATTGTAATAATATAAATAATAAAACAGGCCTTCCAATTGCTGCTGCTATTTGTGTTGGATATTTTGTGATATCCCTTGTCACTTCAGCTAAGAGTTTAAAGTCAGTGGTGCTCAGCCTTTTGGTACCACAGTCCAAATAAGTGGCATGGGGCTGATCCACCCACGCCTACATGCCAGGATCAGGTCCTGCTATGCCCTGGACTCATGCTATTGGATTGGGCCCTACATACCTCCACTCCACCTGGTGGCCAGATTAGGCCCTGCACCACCTTGGCTGACCCTTTCATGCCCAAATTGGGCCCCATGCTTCCTTTGCCATGCCCAAATCAGCCCTACGCAGCTCCAGCCCAACATGTGCAGATCGAACATGTACAGCTCCTGCCCCATGTGCCTGGTTCCGCTCCGCACAGCACTGGATCTGCATGCCCAAATCAGGCCTGCATAGCCCATGCCCATATGTCTAGATCAGCCCCATGCCACCTCTGCTTGGCCCTGCATGCCTGATCTAGCATGTAGGGCCATGTTCTCCACTCCATGGGGCTCCCAACAGGTCCAGAAATCTGGAATCAATTAATGGATATCCAGGGGTCAGAAAAACCCGCCGAAAAAAAAAGCAGCGCGGTGCATGCAGGGGCAGCCCACTCCACTCAAAACCGGGGCCTGGCTGGCCAGAGCCACACTCTGCTGCCAGCCAGGCTCTGCACGGCAGGATCGCCACTGTTGCAGCCCCAGGAGGCCCCCAGGATGCCAGGTAAGGCTGCCAGGACCAGCCCAGTGCTGGCCCCAGCCTCCCCTGACCCACCCAGGGCAATTTGCCACATGCCAGAGTGCACATGGCATGGGCATTCCCCAGAGACAACTAGCGGAATCACAAGGTGTGCCAATGCTAGTTGTCCCTGGGGAACCAAACGTCCATGCATGTCTAAATGTGGCCAGAGATTTCAGATAGGAATCCATAACTTCAGAGATGTTCTGACCTATTGTATTTCTGAATTCTTTGCAACAGAAGAATTGCTTTATCATTTTTCTACTCTAAAAATGGTCTTGAACCAGCATTAATCCCATACTTTTTTTTTCTCAAAATGGCTGTTACAATGCAACATAAAGGTAAGGCCATTCGAATGGGGTCATGGTATAGAGACAAGCAGCAGGTATTAGAGTTGGCATTGAGATATATCCATAACAGAGGCAATGTTGGAAGCAGAGCATAGACAAGCAGAGGGGTGGCACTCCCTACAGGCCGAAGAACAGCAAGGGGTGGAGAGTTGTGTCATTTTTCACTCTTAACTGTTTTTGATTTTTATTGTTTTTATGAATATTTCATATATTTCGGTTAGCAGTTTTGATAAATTAGCTGTTAATGGGCTGCAGGGAAATAAAGAATAGGCTGTACAACCCTGAGCTTTCTGCCATGTGTCATTTGTGGCCACCACAAATCCAGTCCTTAAAGTACCCTGGATTGCCATTAACCCTGCTTATTGCTATCCAGTTCGCTTTCTGAGACTTTTTTTCATTGCCTTTGCTCCCACATTGATTGTTGTCTTGGACATTCATTTTCTATACTGTCCTTTAAAGATTCTGGGTATTTCCTAACCTGGGGCGTGTTTCTAGTCCTCTGATCTCATTTTCCTAATCACTGGTAACCTGCTCAGCAGGATATATTCCTTTGTTTCCTCCCTAACATGACACAGGATACATTCCAATTTGAAAGTGTCTTTCTTCTCATACTATGGTACTAAATCACACTCCTGGGGTTTGCTTGCAGCTTTCATACAGGATTTATGAAGTATCTGCCACCAAAATCCTCACATTTAAGCATGACAACTTAGTACTGCCAACATAAATGTGTTTTATGTTCTCTGTCCAAAATATCTGTCTTAATTATTAAATGTCAACGAGTTCTGGAGTTCCTTTTTTGTGAACAGAGGTCTGGTATCCCATGGACAAACCAAAATATCATATATAGAGCTAAAAATACAGACATGAAGGTCAGAATTACTGTATGTGTATGGGGTATGCATACTATATTCAAAATGGTATAAATATATTAATATACACAATCATATTTGTATACATGTATACATGTGTGCTGTGTATATATTATATTATATTATATTATATTATATTATATTATATTATAACTGTATTTGGATATGAATATGCACAGATATTTTTTGTACGTTAATATAATTAATGGTACTATCTATTATATGCTGTCCATGCAGAAAGGTACATAGGCCTACATAAAAAATACTGTATTTCCTTGCATACAATACACCCCAGAATGTAATAAGTACCCTGTTTTTAGAAGACAGAACGAAGAAAAAGAAGATTTTTTTCCAGAGTTATGGCTGCATAGAACAGGGGTACATCCTAATATTCAGCTGACTCACCCTCCCTTTCCTGCTTAGCTAAAGCAGAACCTTGCTGTTGCAAAAGACAGGTCTGCATGGGTAGATCTGTGATTTTGAAAAGAAGTAAAGAATCTCCAGAGCTGTGAAATACAAGGAGAGAGATCATGAGCAGCTAGCAGACAGCAAAACTGCCAGAAAAGGTTAGCATGATTAGTGAAACATTAAGACCATTAAAAAGGAGAGGTGCTATGAAGTTTCTGTCTCTGTAGTGAAAAGGCTGAGCCATTAAGTCGGTTGACTTCCTCAGCTGCCTTAATAGCAGTGCCACAATTGCTGCACTGTGGAGGAGAAATCAACGCAGGGTGCTTCTATCCTGAACAAAAACTGAGCTTCCCTACTTAATACACACAACCCAATGTTGAGGGCCAGATTTGGGGGGAAAAGGTGTGTGCTGTATATGAGAAAATACAGTATAAATACAGATATCTATCTATAAGCAAGTACTTATAATGCTCTATTCCGTGCTTTCCTCTGAAACATGGGTCAATATTGCCTGCCACTACTGGTTTAAAAAAAAATTAGTTCATTATAATTACAAAAAGTAGACCTGAAGAATTTACCTAATTTGGTTTAGTAAATGAACATGTGAAAGTGCTTATCTGGGATAAACCTAGGCACTATACATATATTTTCTTTTCCTTTGTTTTAACAGAATGAAAGTGCCCTTGTGAAAGAAAAGGAGCTGTCAATTGAGCTTGCAAACATCAGGGATGAAGTGGGTAAGTAGGGCATCCAACCCAAGCAGTTTAAAAACGTACTTTATCAGTGCATATAAATGTGTAATAAAAGCAGTTACCCCTAGCAATATGAAACTAGGGAACCTGCATAGATGTAATAAAGCAGAATGAAAAGTGCCCTGTAGTGGGTTTCTGTGGCCTTGCAGGGATTAATAATTTTACCTTTCTGTTGTTGTGGAGACAGGTCCATAACCATACCCAGTGGAGCTAATCATGCATTATCTTTGCTATACGCAGACAGTGATCCATAAATCTGTATCATCTGTTCTCAAATAGAGTCTCTACTTGCCACCCCCTGCTGAGGAGGAGGCTCAGGTCATGCATACTTTGATGAAAAGTGGGAAGTCAGCAGATGCTGCAGTGTACCATGAGCTTGGAATTCCTCACTTTGTTTTTCTAAGTGTATGTGTACTGCAGCCCAGTCACAAAGTAGAAAACACCAAGGTCAAAAACCAGTCACTGTTTTGTAAAAAAGATCACTTAGTAAAATATTCAAAATATCTCCATAAGCTCTCCATCCTTGAGAGTTAAATCCGCTTCTTCTACTCAATCCATTTGTTCTGTAAACATGCTGAGCATGTGTTCATTTCTCTTTCTATTTGGAAAGCTTATAGGAAAGGTAGTGACCATAAAGACATTCCTTAGATAGAGAGAAGCAAGCCCTACTCAAGACCCAAGTTCAAGACTGAATTCCTTGGATCTGAATCTTCCCAGAACTGATTTGACTAACAACACAAAGCCAGAAACACTGAGCAGGGCAGAAGTACAGGAATACCTGGTCATCTGGCAATGAACCCACATCATTCCTGGCTAATAGAAAGATGAAGGCCAAGTAGGGAGGTAGGCAACTGGGAGAAGGCAGCCAAGAGCCTTATACATTAGTTGCAATTTATGTTAATACTCCATTTTAAAGGGTTTCTAAAGGGTTAATAAATTATCATCAGGAACCAGATCCAAAAAAGGGATGTAGGTACATGCTTTCCCTGGCCTAGCTTTTAGGCATCTTGCCCGCCCAAAAGGGAATAAAATGCACACATGGATTAGACATCTCTGTTCTATCTACTTTAAAATAGGAGTGAAGGGCACTTCAGCTTGGGGGCCACAGTATTCAGCAGGCTAAGCAGGGGGAGAATTGATTCAAACAGTAGGAAACACTGAAGTGTGGGTCTGAAATCCCACTTCTCCCCCAGGCTCAGGCACCTATCTCAGGGCTGCAGTAGCTGCCCAGGTGAGACAGATTTGCAGCACTGAAACCTCTGCCTAGGGCAGTAATTCTCAACCAGGGTGCCACGGCATCCTGGGGTGCCTTGAGATCCTTTCTAGCATATCATGAGATGTTAGCACTGCTAGATGTGCAAACACGATTCACAAGGTAAACCGTGAGATAGGAAATCATAGTGTTTAAAATATGTTTCCTTGCTGTGGTCTTTCTGGGTTCTCTGCAGCAGAAGCGTTGCTCTATTATTTTTCTGTAGTCAAAACATGAGTGAAAATTAAGAGCTGGCATTTTCTGAGGAACACTTTGAGTCTAAGGGATGCCTTCAGTATACAGAGATTGAGAGCCACCAGCCTAGAGCTAGGAGCCAAGGTCAAATCTTTGGGTTCAGGCAGCTGGCTGGTACCTATCCTATCTTGGTGACCGAGAGCTCTCATCCTGGAAGTGGGAGATCTGGATTCTAGGCCCTCCTCAGCTTGAAAGGATCTAAGTCTAGCTCTCTGATCTGCAAAGCACTGGGTGAGATAAAGCAGCCTCCACTCCTCTTACTGAACCACAGTTGCTGCGCAGAATTAAATTTAAGATTCTTGGGGACAGAGAGAAGACATCCAAGAGACAGCCTGATTCTGTTGCTCTGTGAGGAGGAGACTTCAACTTTTTGCCCTGGTTCCTAGAACTGCTTATGCATTTTACATTAAGGAGTCACTGAACAAGCCATATAAATGGCACTGGGGGATAGCTACACTCCCACCAGGAAACTTAAGAGTTTGCCTATAGTACTTGGCACTGGGTCTCAGGGAAGGCAGGACTAAGCACACCCAGCCCATGCTCCAACCACATAGATCTGATGGTTGTCTGCACAGCTGGACGTTGACCAGTGAGCTTTCTCAAGATTCATTCCTGGTGGCAGTTCTTGAACCTTTGGTCTCCAGCAGGTCTCAGAGTGGCTGCAGGAGACAAGTCCAGAGGAGCCTCGGGTGAATGTCCAGCTCTGGAGAAGGTCAGCAGGCTCCAGAGAGCAGGGTGTGCCTAGTCCTATCCTCCACCAGCCTCACCACCAACCTAGTATAGGCTCTCACAGCAGGACAGTGGTGGTTTAACTCAACCTTAAGCACTTATTTTCCAGCTGAAGTACACCTTAACCACCTAACTCCTTTTTTGCATCCACCTATAGGTGTTTAATAAGCAGTTAATCAATTTTTCCAGATGGATTTCAACAGGTTAATGGGTTATACACAATGGTGGCTTACAACTATGTATAACGCAACAGTTTATAGCATATAATATAGCCTATGATAGCTCACACCTCTCTGAACCAGCTAGTCTCTGAGGTGCCACTTTCCCCTGGATTTTGCCTGACTTAAGACTAACATAGCTAACTACCTCTCACCTCTTAGGATATAATAGTCATTTATTAATCCTCTACAAGTGGGAAGTGTGACTATTAGCTTGATCAAGTGTCTCCCATCACATGTCCCACAGGTGGGTAAGTGCTGGAGACTTCCACTTGGTGTAGAGCACTATGCTTCATAGCTTAACCTTACCAGTATGTTCCACCCACCCTCATGCTTTCATATAAACCCAGCAACTTATGCTCCCTGCTGTGCCCTTCAAGGGGCTTGCATTACCAAAGCCTGTAGACATATGAAATTTCAGACTGATGCTACCTCACTGCTCCATTCCCATGAACACCACAGCAGGGACTAAGACAACATGTACTCTATCACTTTTATCTCTGTTTTTTTTCCATCTATGCTTTATGTGTCCCCCCCCGGCCCAGCCTCTCAATGGAATTGCTATACCAGGTTTGTTTTCCAGGCAGGGCACATCTGAAAAGTTCTGTTTTCAAAACCTGTCTTCTCTTTTAAAGTTCTGTGTACTGCTAAGAGTCTGGCTTTGCACCTGCCTGTCTTCAGAGAGTGCACAGCAGGGTTTACCAGGTTGTTATGCATTAGAGATGCATAAGCTTTTGTCTGTATGGTGCACCTCTAATTTCACCTTCTGCCTAAAGCAACAAGAGACATCTGAAATGGTCTGTGTTCCTAGACTCACTTATTGTAGCAAACTTAAGACAAAAAGTCTCAGCTGTCTGCTCTCTGTCCAGAGTAAAACTTTCAAGAACATTTATCAATCATCAGGTTTCTCCACCAAAGATAGGGAGGTATCTCTGAGACAACCCAGGCTTTTCCACTGGACAGGGTGGGACCTCTAGGAGGAAGAGTGAATGAGCCACCAGTTCTTTAAGATGGTATAATAGAGGGAGATTGAGAGTCTGCTGTGGGGCTGTGCAGTTGGCCTCTCATAGCCAAGTCATCTGGGAACAGTCTGTCATATAAGTCACAGCTGAGGTGTGGATTCAGGCCTCTAGAGCACAGGATGCCTTAATTGCTCTGCTGCTGCACCCCTCAAACTTTAAAGGAAGACTGTTAAAGGAAAAGGATGCTGGGAAAGAGTAAAATTATGAGACTGTTTTTATACACTTCCTTAAAAACATTGATGTGTTTATGACTCCTCACCACTGACTGTAGTTCTAAGACTAACATTCAGTGCATGGCCAAATTGTCAGCCATGGCATGGTAACTCTGGAGGGCATTGCGAAGGGCTAGGGACACAAGTTACACATAAACTGGTTTAAATGATCAGAAACTGGTTTAAACCCGTAACAGAACAGAAGTTCATTGTGCATAAACTAGTTTCCAAATGGCTGAAACTGGTTTAAGATACACCTGGTTGAATGTAGTATATCAGACTTAACTGATTTAGGTCAAACCAGTTTATGAAACTTCTGTCCCAGACCCCTTCCTGGTTCAAGTTAAATCAGAGTCCTCCAGCATCCCAGCATGCTTTGCAGACCTGGGTTGTACTGTCTGCTCCAGAGAGCAGAGCTGGCCCTGCCCTTCTGCTCCCTAGCTGGAGCAGTGAGGGCTGACTCACTGGCTTCCCCAGGCAAACCCTGGCTGGGGTCAGGGGAAGGGAGGTGGGGTTAAACTCCCCTTCCCCCAAGTTCAGAGCTGCACTTCTGTGCTTACTTACTGCTGGCTGTGACTGTGGACTACAAATCCCAGAGGAACCTGGAAGCAGGAAGACGAAGTGATAAGCAACCCTGCAGAGTCCTGATGCTGTGCTTGTGAACTGCAAATCCCAGAGACCTCAGGGGCAGCATGAAGAGGAAGAAAACACACAACCCATGCTGGCTATGTGCCAGAGAGCTTTAGCGCCCCCTGACTTCTGGCTTGAGCCACTGCAGGCATGTGGCTACATTTCCTGAATCAAAAGGAAATGTCTGTTCATTTTTTTATTGATACAATTTTTTGCAGCTTAATCTAACCTGCAAAGACTGAATCATTTCAGCTAGGGCTTTTTGGCTGTCTATACTTAGCCAAGGTGACACTAGTTCAGAGCCTCTATAAATAAAAGCTCGCTGAGCTCCCCTCTAATCTGATCTGGATGCTAAAGGTCCAAAGGGACCTACAGACCATCCAGTAATCAAAAGGACATGAGAGCGCCCTGGCATCACCTCCTTTTGCTAGGCCATACCTCTTCCACAGGCCAGTTCCACAAGTGTGCAGGTTACAGTGCAGCAGCTTCAGTGCATGGAAAAGCATTTTCTGTTTAAAAAGCTGAGCAGCATTTGCTTTTCCTACAACCCAAAATAGTGAGCTCTCCTTGTCCTTGGCAACATGGTGGGTGCGTCTATGTGTTCATTAATGCACAGTGGTTATTGCACATTTATTTAGTACTTGTATAATCAAGTACTAAATAAATGTGCAGTAACTGGAGTTACTGCACAGTAGCTCTGGCGAATGTCTTTTTGGTGACGCTACTGCACATTAGCCTAATAATACTGTGCAGTAGCATATTAGTACAGTTTGTGCTGTGATGTGCCACTGCGCAGTATTATTAGGCTACTGCACATTAGCATCTCATGTAAATATGCTCAGTACTAGTTTTATGTTAGAAACCTTCTGCCTTCATGTATCAACATCAGGAAGGGACAAAGACTAGCATCCTAAAAGAGTTCAGAGACTTGCTTAATCCAATGACCACTGAATTGAAAAGGGAGCCATTCCATTGGCTTTAGTCATGGCTAGAGCATACTTCTACTTCCCATTGAAATGGTTATATGTAAGATTATTGCTCTTATATTCTTACAAAATAGCATGTTTACAACAGCACTGAGTTCAGCCCTGAGGAAGCCTGAGGAAGTCCACAGAGCTTCAAGCCATACATTTTTTCTTTATTAAAAATACTTGTAGAAATGTTTTTTAAAATCTTAGCTGGCATGGCATTTTCTAGCCATCCATAGATAGTGAACATGTGCACAATAGCACATGTTCATTACACACCATGGTACAAAAATATTGCGCATTGACAAGATATTAAGAAAAAAACTAACCATCAGGGCATCATTTGGTATGTGTGCATATGTACAGAAGATGAACTGTAGTTTTGAAGAGTATCAGGAAATCCTGTTTTATAATGTTTTACCTGCTTCCTTTAGCAGCTTTATATTTCTTAAAAATAGTTTTACAAGCTTCTCTTTAGACTCTCCTCCATTAAAAGAATCAGTGTGCTCAATTTGGGAGTCACTTACTGAGTCTAGGACTCCTGATATCCGTTCTTTTCCAGACAATGGTTTGCTTTTTTTAATGATAATGATGCAAAACAGTGGTTACCTATATCTTAGTAAAGACTTATGATTCAGTAGGTGTGTCTAAATGAGATGCTTACTGCACAATAGCTCATTACTACTACATAGTAGTTCATTATTACCACGCAGTAGCATCGCCAGGTACAAACCATGATGCGATGCTACTGCTCAGTAGTAATGAGCTACTATGCAGTAGTAATGAGTAGGCGTGTGTGAAGTGGGTCCTATTCAATTCAGATTTGGATTCGGCCCAAATCAGGGACAATGATTCGATTCGTAGATTTGGATCACTGACCCTGATTCGATTCGGCCAAATCCGAATCTGAAGATTCAGTGCTGATTCAGAGAATCAGAGATTTGGACTTAGACACAGCTTTAAACTTTTCTACATATGTTGAGGTACCAGGCACGGCTCGTAATTGCTGCGATGCTGGGGTGAATGGAGTGTCCCACAGGAGTTGGGGGGAGGGGCCCTCCACATGCTCAGCGGCAAACCCAGAAGTGGACCAGAAGTACTTCCAGTCCACTTCCGGGTCTGCTGGGGAGCACACTGGGGAGCCCCTATGCCTCCCTGGCTCAGTGATTGGCTATGGGGGGACCCCGGGTGCCACCCCCAGACCTAGAAGGCACCAGTCACTAAGCCGGGGAGCTGCGGGGGGGAGGACCCCCCAGTGCGCTTCCTGGTGAACCCAGAAGTGGACTGGAAGAGCTTCTGGTCCACTTCCGGGTCTGCTGCCGAGCGCGCTGGGGAGCCTCCCATGCTTCTGTGGGACACTACATGCACCCCAGCATTGCAGCATTCACGAGTCCCTGCTACCTACAGGTATGTAAAAAAAACATTTAAAGCTGTATCTATGTCCGAATCTCCAAATCTTTCCTTATCTCTCCAAATCAATTCAGAGGGTTCCGATTTGATTCAGAGAGATTAAAGGGTCTCCTGATTCAATTGGGATTCAGAGATCCAGCCACCAAATCAGACCAAATCTTCACCAAATTGAACCAGGGACCAAAGCTTCACACAGCCCAAGTAATGAGCTACTGTGCAGTAAGCACCACCAGGCAACCATGCCAGGATGCTACTGTGCAGTGACGCTGGTTACTGCACAGTCATTTAGTTCTTGGTTATCCAAGTATTAAATGACTGCGCAGTAACAACTACACATGCAGGCATGCAGATCTAATGATGAAAATAAAAAACAATTGCTCAGTGGGTGTCTCATGCAGGCATACCTAGTGAGTACAAAGGGAAGGTTTTTTTATTCTCTTCATTATATCTGTATGCTTGATGTACAAATTCTCATTCTACCAACCTTTTTTGCAAATAAAAGAATGACATGTTTTTGTTGGGGTTGATGTGTGAAAAACCATCTTAGGGTAAATTGACAAGTAAAGAATTCGGGAAAACATACCTGAGAATTGACTATTTTGAATATCTTCTGTAGGGGTAAAAAGGAATGCCTCTCAATAACCTAAAAATAATAAATAAAGGGTACTTAATTAGTTTGTACATTGGTTCATAATTTCCCATAAAGAAGAACTATCTTTTAAAGATTTCCCATATACAAACATCTGAATAAGCCAATAAAACAATCCCAGACCAGACAGGGTGGACTGGAATCTACTTGTACAGTAAAAGCATTTGATGTTTATGAAGAGGTTATATCTCAAGATTACTGCATTAAGGCTTAATTGAGCACGTTGCACATAGCTCCATTTTGCCTCAATCAACCTTGACAATAGATACCAATAGGACTCCTAAATCCAAAGCAATAAAAGAATAAAACTTAATCCTAATTCCAGAGTTATTCAAATCATGATTTCAAAGGAATTCTTGTCTGTTAAAAATACCTGCTGTTGTTAAAGCATCATTAGTTTTAGGTCTCTTATGTCTAAATGTAAAGTGAAATAGGGAAGTATTTCTTCATTCCTGGTACACATGGAAAATGCACACACAGCCATCTTTATGAACACAGAGGGATTTGATTTGTTCTCTTATAGAGTAGCATTTGCTTATATATTTTGCCAGAAATGCCAGTGTTTGTGCAATGCTCCACTCCATCAGTGGTGGAATAAAGAAGCCCATTTTTTTCAATTTTTAAATAAGTACACTTTTCAGCCATTACTGAAAAGCTGTTGAAGCACAGAGCCTGATCATGGCAGACTGTGAGTGCCCCCTTCCGTTCCCTGCCCCCCTCACAATTCTGGTACAAATCAGTGGGAGCTGAGGGCCCCCATACCTTCCTAGATCACATTTCAAGTTAATTACAGTAATGTGACAGCTTGTAGTAAAGTATGGCATGTGAGTGGGGGTAGGTAGATATGCCTAGATACTTAGAAAAACAGAAAACATTCATTTTCAAATCATTTTGAATTGAAAACCAGATTATCTGAATGCAAAAGAGTATACACGCATGTATGTGTAGTACTTATGTCTAAGTTTCTGAGACAAATTATGTCATCCTTATTTAACAAGATTCCCATCAAAGGAAAAAAAGCTGAATCTGAATAAAGCCTGTGAGATTTCTCTGTGAATCTACAGTGGCAGTCATAAGTAAAAGAGGAGGAGTCTACACATAGTACAAAGATATGTGGATTGTTATCTCCGAACAGTGACTGTAGAGATAGCCCTGGTATCAGAAACAGATAAAGTGTATAAGAGTTCACTGTCATCAAGACCCAGTCTAGTAATTCCCTTGAGAAGTCAGGCATTGATTATAAAAAATGCACTAAGCCAGTGAGTCTAGATTGTTGCTAAATTCAGTATGGTGCAAGAAGTGCAAGAGTGTTGTTCCATCCATGACCTTTAGCTTTTCCTCACATTCTGAAATTGGCCTGAAAGCTGCTTTGATTGTCTGTTGTGCAGAATAGTCCATAAGTCTGTCAGAAAGGGAAATAACATGAGATTGGTGCTAGAAGTCTGCGGAGCAATGATGTCAACTACTGTGATTTAACCTAGAGCAGGTTGCCATCCCAGTAAGTGTCACTTTAAATCAAAGTCACATACAGCCTGTGAACCACAACTGAAACATCCACAGGGAAAAAAATCCAGTGTTAAATCCTTTCAGTATGATGTAGTTTATTTTGTTACCACATTAGTGGCTGCTGTAGTCTCCACAGCAGCTGAGGTTTTTGAAATTTTGTATTAGTTACGGCATT
>NW_005842247.1:1260860-1274913 GCF_000455745.1 Alligator sinensis
TTGGTTAGCAGTAAACACAGCTTCACTCTGATCTTGTCCCAGTGCTGTTGTGCTATATATTTTGTGCTTTGTACATTTTCATGAAATATATATTGGGCTGGGTTGTGCATATAATACCATGGCCAGTGCTAAAACAAAGTGTGCATGATTCGTTCTCATTCAGAACTCCTCCTGACTGGTCCAGCAGAGATCATATAGCAGAAGCTCTTCATTAGGTGCCAAGTGTGTGCTCTCCACATCCAACCAGCTCTGTTAGCCATGGGAGACAGATATAGAATCATAGGAATTAACTAGACCAGTGGTGCACAACCTTTTTGTCCAGCAGGCCAGTCCCTCTTGTTAAATAAGAACTACATGATTTGTCCCAGAGACTTGGACACGAACACTACACATACATGTGTGTACACTCTTTTGCATTCAAATATGTGAAAGTTTTCTATTTTTCTAAGTATCTAAGCATTTCCACCTACCCCCACTCACATGCCATACATTATTACAAGCTGTCACATTATTGTAATTAACATGAAACGTGATCTAGGAAGGTATGGGGGCCCTCAGCTCCCGTTGATTTGTACAGGAATGGTGGGGGGGCGGGGGGGCAGTGGAGGAGGGCACTCATGGTCTCCCAAGATCAGGCTCTTTGCTTCAATAGCTTGATCAGGCTCTTGGATTGAAAAGTTATCTGGTCCCTCTGCAGGCCAGATCCAGTCGGCGAACCCAATCTGGTGGCCTGGACAGGCACAGCAAGGCTCCGGCATCCGACCATGTGGAGCGTGGCGGAGGCAGCATGGCCCCGATCCAGCCAGGGGGCTTGACCCAGCCCCAACCCACCCTCATGGCAGGGGGCTTGAGGCATGACCCAGCCCCAGTCCAGCCCCATGGAGGGAGGGAGCATGGTCAAACCCCACAGGAGGAAGGGGGCATGCCTGGCCCCAACCTAGCTGGCAGGACAGAAAAGGATTTGGCCCATCCTAGCAAAGGGAAGGGGCATGGCCCAGGCCCAAATCAGTCTCACAGGTGCAGGGATCCAACAGCCCCAACCTAGTTGGGCAGAGGGAACGAAGCATGGTGTAGACCCATGATGGGAGGGGCATGGGGAAGAAAACAGCACAGGCTAGCTGCACAGGGGAAGGGTGTATGGCACAGTCTCAACCCAACCACACAGAGGGAAGGGGCATGGCCTGGAGTTAACCTGGCTTTTGGGATTTTGGTAGCGGGGAGGAGTGGCAGCAGGGGTCCCCCACTGCCAAATTTCCAAAACTTTTGAGCATCCGACGGGCCAGATTCCAAGGCTTTGCAGGCCACGTTTGACTTACAAGCCAAAGGCTGAAATAGATAATCTCTCCATATCCCTCCCCCTGCTCAGAACAGGATCATCCCCATTTGCACCATCTGTGATAAATATTTATCCATCCTGGACTTAACTTCCAGTGAAGGAAATTCCACAACTTCTCCGAAGTCATCAGTTCCAGTGCTTTGCCACCCTAACTAAAAAAACTCTTCCTAATATCTCATCTAAATCTCCCTAGCTGCAGTGCAAACCCATTACGTCTCATCCTGTCACTAAAATCATCATTCTCTGTGTAACAATGTTTTTTGTATTTGGAGGCTGTTGTTGACTCTCCCCTTAGTCTTCTCCTCTCTAGACTAAATCATCCAGTGGTCCCACCCTGTCCTCTATTCTGTGGGTGCATCTGCATGAGACGTTTACTGTGGTGCTGACTAATTAGCTCCACAGGAAAATATCACCATGTATACGTGCGGTGCTATTAGGCTGGAGCAAACTAATTAACTTCAGCTAGCTCTACACTGTAGCACCCTCATGCCCCAGTCAGCCCCTCCACAGCAAGTTGAACCAGGTCAGAGCAGCCCCAGGCTGGCAGGCTGATTCCCAGGGTCCACTGCCAACTGGGGCTGCTTTGTCCCAGCTCAACATGCTGCAGTCCTGGGCAAAAGTGTAAATATGGAGCCCTGGAGCAATAGACTCCCAGCACAAACTTGCCATAGTTTATTTAGCCACATTCATTGCATGTGTAGATGCACTCAGTTTCTCCTGGCTATTTAGCCCTTCCTCTAGCAGGGACCAGTCCCCTGATTCCTCAAAAGCATAGTGTGTGCACCTTACAGAGAAGCACAAGGGAAGAAAGGTGACCTCTCCTCAGCACAGGAAAAGAACACCTTGCTAAGTCACTACACAGATCACCCTTTCTGTCAGATCAATTACAGATGAACCTCAAATACTGTTGGGTCAAATTCCTTCCATTTAATGATGACCAGGAATTCATTTCATAACCTAAAAAGCCAAGATGCCACAGTAGGGAAGTAGATGAATGTGGAATCACCAATAGACTTATATAGGTGTTAAATCTGCATTATATTTGGAAGAAGTTTAACTCAGATAACACTTAATATAGTCAGAGCTTCCCAAAGAGGTCTAGAAAGAAAAGAATTATCCTCTTGGTTGAATTGTGGGTATTGCACACAAAAGAATCACATGATATTTTAAAGTTCATAGGTAAGGATCTTCTAAAGGGCAGAATGAAGCTTCTATATATTAAAATATTCATGGTTACTATCTTACCTGTTGTACTGAATGAATTGCTTGTCTAACCTAAGCTGTATCTTATTGTATTTATGTAATGCTTCTAATATATAAATTATACTCTCGGCTAGTGTAAATCAACGTTAGTGTACTGATTTCCTCCATTTGAGGATTTGGCACATTATATATTTTTTTTTTCTATAGCATCTTTCACTAAGTTCTGATTTTGCTGGCATTTAATTCACATTGGTGAAGCATTTAGAAAATGTTGCATAGCAATTTTCTTCTGCTTAAAAAAATAAGAGCTTAGTGTCACATGAGCAGTGACTCCATGTGCTACTGTTAGAAGCAAATCTGTGTCCATCAGGGTGCACATGTAAACATGTTCCTGGGCACAGTTTACTGCACCTTATATTAGCACGCAGTAAAATTACATTAATTGCACGTGTAGACTCACCCAGTGTCTATTACCAAAATCCAGGCTCATTAGCAAAATTTGCAGGTTCTCTATTCAGACCTCTTCACTTGCTTTGTATGTAGGGGTTTTGTTGGGTTTTTGTATTATGTGTGGGGTGTTTTTTTAAAGAATTAGTTTCCTCTAGTTCAAAACACATATATTTTTTGCCCGGTCCTCTGTGTTGTATAATTTTATTAGAGAATCTATTGAAAGATGTGTTTCATTGCAGGTCCAATTTAAAGCCTGAGTAGGTTTCAGTTATAATGAATCCAGAGCCTGAAGCTTGATCTCTTTGTATTTCTGCTCCTTCATAGTTTTATATAACAATGGAAAACTGATATGGAATGTCACAGAATACAACCACACAACAAATGAGACTGCATTTAAAGTTATAACACACACCCCCCAAGAGAAAAAATATGTACATTGCTGATGTTCTACGTCAGGTACATGATGGGCACGTCTACACGTGCCTGTATAGTGACATTGCTACTGCCCTTTTGGAAGTACTAAAGCACAGCATAGTAGTAGCCCATATTGCACCATACACTGGGCGCACGGTTATTTTTAGCCGCTATAGCAATGTAGCAGCGCGCTATAATGAGGGAGCGCACTGCTACAACAAAATAGCTGTTGGTCACATGTAAGTGCATGTGGTCACTACATCACTGTAGTGCATCACTATGGCAACATGGCATCACATGTAGACACGCCGGATATGTGATAGGGCTTCATCTACTGGATGCTTTGATTTTACATGCATCAGTCCCATCTACCCTCTACCTATAGTGTTACTGAGGTTCTGGAAAGAGCAGGAACTCTGTTTCAGTGGTCTAAAAGCTGTCATAGGAAAGGGAATAGACCCAGGATAGCAGCATCCACCCACTCTCTCCAGTCCTGTGAAATGTCAGCTGTTAAAAAAAAACCCAACAACCCAGGGTTAAGGGACTGGCTTCTGAGATGGCCCTGGCTGAGAGTAAGTGGTGACATGGGAAGCCAGCTTCTTTGCAGGGTATCATTCCCTTGGGAATTCTGCCAGTTAATTCTTGTGGAACGTATGATGACCTTGAAATCATTAATGTGTGCATATTCTACTCCATATTGTCATCCCCCAACAAAAGAGGGGCATTAGCATACAAAGACAGAGGGCAGGCATGAAGCATAGTTAACAGGGACAGGTCTTCTGTGCAGATGTTCCAAGCTGCTGGAATCTTATTACACCTTACTGGACCCTACTTAAGTCAATCAAAAGACTTCTATGGTCCTCAGGAAACTGGACCACATCTTCCTAGGACCTGATCTTTGGCAGTGCCTATCCCACCAGCTAAATAGGGCCTCTGGATTCTGTGGCTACATCCAGATGTGCAGGCATTTGCGGTTTGTGGTGCCATAAACCTCTTTGCAGTGCCACAACCACACTCCCAGAATGTTAAAACAAATTTTGCTACCAGGAAATCTTGGTAGGAAAAAACAGCGTGAAAAAGGCAGTGTGGCACATTTGAGAAGAGCATGTGTCAGCAGACACAGAGGCTTGCTACTCCTGAGAGATGCCCTGGCTGCTGGGCCAGAGCGTCTCCACTCCTTTAGTTGTCCCTGGCTTCTCCAGCATGCCAGGAGCTAGGAGGAGCAGGGAAAGAGGGTGGCTCCAGCTGCCAAATATCGTGGCTCCAGCTGCCCAGACTCTGGTTTCTGGAGGTGCATGCTGCTGCCAAGTACTCCACCCCGCTTTTTTAAGGCATGTGTTTATTTGACGCTGGGATCTCCCAGGGTCAACCCCCGCCCCTGCACTGCTGATTAGAAGCACAGGGGATACCTGTGTGTGCAGCACTGCAAATGGATTTGTGGCACTGCATACCACGTGTCCACGCTCATCTGGACGTGCCCTGGGAGTGCAAACACATAGTTTCCTGGATCAGTTTGCCATTCCTGTGTTTCTTCTGCAGGGGGAAGTGATAGGGAACTACAGGCTGCAGCACTCACCCAAGGATTAGTTACTTCAGTAGTTAGCCTGTCTTGAGCTCTGTGCTGCTACCTCTACTGTGCTATCAGTACCCTAGCTAGCTAATTTAAATCTGTGCGGGGTGTTTCTACATGAGCTATCCTGGCCTCTTCAGTCTGAAAAATGGGATCTGATGAACTGAGTGATGAGAAGACACAAGCACAAACAGCAATGAAAATACTTACGTTGAAATCACAAAAATGTGATATGGGAATTATAAAACAAGTGGATTTATGAAATAGCATTAACTTTGTTGACCCAGAGATGCCACAGCATCCACTGCCCAGATTTACACCATCAGGCGGGTCAGCAATCTTGTTATTGGTAGGTGCTACTTGAAAGAAGGCGGCGGCATGGATGACCAGTACAGCCATGCTACTCAGAAGCTGATGCTTCTTCCAAACCAGCTATGCCTATGGCAGGGCTCTTAGGGAAAGGAAATTCATAGTACAATTAAAAACCCTATCTCTTTATTTGCTTTGTTGCATTCAGTATCCATAGGCTTACAGTCAAATTCCTGGAAATAAGCTGATGCAACTTTGTAGAGTTCTCTGTCATTTCTGCACCTACTTACTTCTGTTAACATGGAAGAATAATTGTGATGAGCATGGAAATCCCATTAATAGTTATAGCCTTCTATTTGGCCCTTTCATGTATTTTCCTTAGTCTCAAGAAACACACAAACCTGGTAATATAAAAGCATCTTTAAACTCATGATCTTCTCCTCTATAAGTAATTTATTTCTGAACAAGATTTATGCCATTTAGTTTCTTTCCATGTCCCAATTTCTCCTGTAGGCTGAATGAGTTTGACAGGGTACTGCATGTGTGTCTCAACAGGCAGTAGAGGAAATCCACTCTCCTATTCAATATTACAGTAGTGCCTGGGAAACCCTGGCATAAACCAAGAACCCACTGTACTAGGCACTGTCAAAAAAGAGACAAGACCTGCCTCCCAGAGCTTACAGGGTAAGGTGTGGTTGATTGTCCTGTTTTGTCTCAACAGCCCTCAACACAGCACGGTGTGAAAAATTACAAAAAGAGAAAGAGGAGCTGGAGAAGCGATTTGAGGATGAGGTGAGGAAGCTTCACTGGCAACAGCAAGAAGAGCTGCAAGCCCTTGAGGACAGGCTGCAGTTACAATACAGCACTGAACTAGAACGTCTACAAGAAGAAAACAAGCTTCAACTCATGAGAATCAAGTGTCAGCACCAGGAACAGGTCAGCAATAAATTGTTCAAATTAGGAGGCTAAATCAGTTTAAATTAAGTGTAAGTGACAGGACAGCTAAATTTATTGACTTTCTCCAGTATGATGACATGAGTCACAAGCTGTGACATGAGTCACAAGTCACGAATGAATAGATCTAGGTTTGTTAGCTCCCTTATCTAAAGAAAAGTTCATACTTCAGAGTTGTACAACATGACTTTGAGGTCCCACATTATAAAATGCTTTATGAATGGCTCTCCTGTGAAATACCCCTTATAATGACTGGGCCCAGTCCTGTCCTGTCCCCACTGCTTACATCCAGGAAATGGTAGCTTATCCCTGTTTACTCAGATGATGCTACATATGGAGCAAGATACTACCTGGCAGAATTTTGCCCATTTTTATTTCAGATGATACAGTTAGAAAAAGAACAGTGACGTGCATTGCGCAACGTCACATGCTCCAGCAGATGTGCTCCAGCAGAGTCTAGCATCACATGTATCAGCATCCCCACGCTGAAAAATAGTGGCAGAGCATTTTAACTAATGCTCGTTTGATGAGATTTAGTTCAGTGCCCCTCCGCTGACGCTCGGGTGCTTTTAATTAGCAACTACACCTCCCGGAGCACATGTGAAAATACCCAGTGTATTTACCTTCTGTGCCTGATATAATGTAAATCACTTAGAGACTCTGGGATGAGGACAGAAGTATAAAGTAGGAGGAAGCAGATTTTCTTTTCAGCATTTAGTTCCTTATGAAGGATCTAGAGAGGGCTGCCCTTGAGCTGGGCTGCTGTACCATGCTGTGACCTGACACTGAACTGGCACAGAGAGAAAGAAAACAGTGGAAAATGAAAAACTGAGGCTAACACCCAAAGGGTTGCTCCACCAGACAGCTGCAGCACTCCACTGTAGTTGTTCTGTGAAAAAAGGAGATGTTGACAAAAGCAAGATATTTGCTTGGAAAAATCCACAGGGCCTGAAGTTGTATTATATGTTGGTTTTTTCCTCCACATTTGAAGAACCAATAACCTCTGATGGCAGGTTCATTCTACTAAATGTCTTCATTAAGGATGTTATCTTTCTTTCTCTCTCCTGTAAAAGATTTTGATAGTGCTTAGAGGTGTTAGAAATGCCTGCTCTGGGTTATAACCTTTCTGAATTGCTGCATCCTTTTGTTGTCGGGGTTGATTTCAAATCCTTCCAACAGTGACAGAAAGGCGTTCACGTCTGGACTGTTTTACCCCATGCAGCTTAACTTCTATTGGCTGAATGAGATTTTCCAATATGTGATAGGTGTTGGAAAAGTCTCTTTCAAAAGGTCTTTGTGTCTCAAGCTAGAGTGTTTCTTTATCTTCTTTTTTTCATCTGTTAAAATCTATGCTAACCTATTTCTTTTCCACTTTTGTGTTGTGAGGCCTTTCAGTTTGTTAAGGTTGTCTGCCTTGCCATGTCTGCATACTGACAGGTATTAGAGATTGTTCAGTAACGTAGGGCAGGTTTTTATGGCTGGGGGATTTAAGGGTTTTGTCATATTTTTTCTTTAGATAGTTCTTTCAGTGTTTCCAGTTATTTCCAGGGAGCTTGTTGGGCTGCTGAGATGGACGCTGCTTTGATTCTGCTCAGTTCGATCTGTTTGGTTATAGGATAAGCTGACTTTGGTCAGACAGGTTGCACTGGGATTTGACTGTTATCGTATCTACCTTTCTCAGATCCCAGTTTGTTACAGGTTGACAGTAGCATAACTAGGGGTGGGCAAGAGGGACACCTGGCCTGGGTGTCAAGTTAGAAGGGGATCAGAATCACCCCTGACCCTATGGAGCCAGGCCCTGGCACAAGTGCCGTGCCGGGAACTCCAAAACCATTCCCAGCTGCTGCTGCTTTAAGAGCAACAGCCAGGATAAGCAGAGCATTCATGAAGACAGCAGCAGCTCAGCTGGGACTGTGTAGGAGTCCCATCAGGGGTAAGGCTGCTGCTCCCCTCAGCCCCACTCTTGAAACCTGGCATCCCCCCACTCTCCACAGCTCTTGGAACCAGGTCTCCCCATTCTTGGAACCATGCGCCACCCTCCTACCTCCACCCTCCCACAGGGTTTGCCCCAGGTGCCAACTCTGTTACACCACTGCAGGTCAATTAGCAACACTAATACCCATTCATGCAATGGAGGTGAGGCTGTGCCAAACACTCCTTTTGCTCCAGGCCCTAATTCTCCAGGCTTCCCCTTTTTCCCTGCTGTTATGCTCTACTGCATGCTCCCCCTGTATACAGACACAGCAGTACTTTACACCAGTTGTTTATGATGTGATGCTGGAGTGTTGAAGAGCAAGCTTAGAGTTATGGAGAGGCTGCTCTCTGTGTCTGCTCTTAGACTGGAAGGATGTCCAGCTGGAAATCTGAGTATATGCACTGTTCCTTGAACCCTTTTTAGCTCCCTATGTTGTGCCTGCTGTTAGGATAGCAAGCTTAGTTTAAGAGCCAGGAGACCCCCACAACAGCCCCTATGAAGTCATACATTGCTGTCTTTATTCATCTTAAAGATCCATATGATTTGGACCCTGAATCTCTATCCTTTTCTTTGCTCCCTCTATCTTTCTGCCAGAAGGGACAATTATCAGGGATGCCTAGGATATTATATTCATGGAGGGTTTTGCATGGATTGTTATAGAACATTGCAGACAAAAATATATTTTCATCAAAATATCTCATTTAATTGGAGCCAGAATTTCTCCAATTAAATGAGAAACATTCACAAAACATTCCACAAAACATTCCACAAGAAGGCTGCTGAGGCCCAGAGCTTTGTAGTCATTTCTCTGGTCAGCAAGAGGGAGGCCCACACTGAAAACATGGCTTTTGTGATCTAAAAAGCAAAAGCATTCAGAAGGTTTTTTGTCCGTTCACAAGTGGGATATAAATTTGGAAACCTCAAAAAGTGTCACAAAATGGAACTGAGGCTGGCCAAGCCACTCTGGACTTTATCTCCCTGTGGGCAGGACTCATTGGCCAGTACCTCTATCTGGGCAGAAAGAGGAGTGAATTTACCATCCCACAGCATATTTTCATTTTCTCTGCCTAGTCTGGATATGAATGCTCGTGGCCCAATCCTGTAGGGTACTGAGCTCCCTCAGTTTAATATCTTATGTTTAATTTTAGCAATGTGTGTTTTTTGCACTGGGTTGTTCTTCTCCAGAGATGAATTTCACCACGTTCATAAGCTGCAATAGCAGAAAGAAAAAATCCTTTTAAAAATAGGCAACTGAATATATTTCTGTACCCACATACCTACTCTGGAAATGAATCACGTTGCACATTCTTTTAGTCTGTCTTATAACAAAGGAAACCACATTTACTTTCTTCTCTGCTTCATTATCCAGTAATCATTGTCTGTCATAAACACAAAATTACACTTGTTGGAAGCCTTGAGGTGTTTGAGAATAGGGATATTCTAGACTCTTTCTATGTAGTGGGTCAGAAAAATCCATCTCACCACAAATAGATTCAGGTCACCAATGTTAACCAGTGCAAAAAAGGGAATACTTTGCTTTTATTCCATCTAAGGCTCTCAATGTACTCTGTAGAAATATGAATTACTCTCCAGAGTGTCAGTTCAGTATGTTTCAAAAACAGTAAGTTAGAGGATTTAAAAAATAAATCCAGCGTAGAGATGAATTGTAGGTTTCCAAAAGTTTCCCATCTTCTCCCTGGAGCTCACACTCATACACATTATTCTACAACTCACTTGACTTCTCCAGTTCGAGCCTCTTCTCCATAATATTCAATAAGCCTTACAACTGTCATGTGAGGTAAATCCATTTTATAAAAGAAAAGCTAGATAAAAAGATGGCAGAGCAAGAGACTCCACCTCCTGTGAAAAGTTGCAAAGTGAAAGCCAAACTGGAAGCATAAGGGGAACCAGAGACAAAGTGAACATGGAAGGGGCCTCTCAAGTCATTGAGTTTTTCCTACTTTCCTCTACCTGCCCAAAACAATCTACAGAAACATCTGCTCTGGGCCCTCTCGCACAGCAATCACAAAGCACCCTATAAAAAACTCTATGGCACGCCAGCAATGACTCCTGCACTGTGGCCTTCAGGGCACATTATTGCCTGCTGTCGAGAGAAGCACAGCTCACTTCCCCACCTGTCCAGTGAACCATGTTCTTGTCTGCCACATCTTATTGTTTGCGTTATAAGCTCTCAGTTCAGTTGAGGAGCCATTCTTACTGGTGCTTTCTCTCCCCACACCCCAGGGTGTTAGCACCCCTTTGGCCCAGCCTAACTAGGGCTGGCCTCCCTATAGTCTTTCTTGTGTAAGACAGTCATATTGCTTCCCTTAAAGCCTATTCTAAATTACCTACCACCTCCCTCACTAATGATCATTCCAAGCCCGGCCCATCTGCACGCCAGTCCCTTACACCTGGCCTACCTGAAAGGCTTATCTGAGTCATTGGCTGGAATGATCTAGTTGGGGCTGGTCCTGCTTTGAGCAGGGGGTTGGACTAGATGACCTCCTGAGGCCCCTTCCAGCCCTAATTTACTATGATTCTGTGAATAACTTGCTCATAAAGACAGAAGAGGAAGTTGACCACTTCTAACTTTTAGAAACTTTATATTATCGTAGTAGTAGTGTGTGGTTCATAAAGAAAACAATTAAGACATGAAAAATATTTAAGCAAGAGTGAAGTAAAAACCCTGGTAGTGCTTAGAAAGACATGTACACCAGTAGGATATATCTCCAGGAAGGAGTTGATGACATTCACATGTCATTACCAGCTTGATGAGACAAGTTCACTTCTCATTCAGACTTTATATGGCGGTTCAACAACAGATTCCCACTTTTCATTATTAACAGGGCTTAACCATGGCAGTTTCTTTCACATTATTGTTAAGATGATTTTGTATTATTTCAAATTCCAAGCTAAATGCACATTTTTCAGCGTAAGTACAACCCTTTTCTAATTTTATTGGAAATTTGGCACCTGTTCTGTGAGCAAAGATAGACATTTTGAATAGTTTAATAAAGTGAAGCAATATTGATTCTGAAAAACTGTGGCTCTTCTTTTATAATTTAATATTAATTGTAGATAAAGGAGCTGTGCAAATGAAGTGCTTTCACAGTTAACAGCTATTTCACTATAAAAATAAGATTGTTTAATACTCCATATGACAGAATAATATGAGGGAACATGTAGGATTAGAAAACAAGATCATTATAACTCTCAAAGTCCAGAAGAGCAAATGGCTTATGTAGTCCTTTATATATGGTAATCAGAAACTACTCCAAAGGATATCAAAAGGCCCAGGAAATTGGAAATAGGATACAGAGCTTTTCCCCATTATATCACTGAGTTAATAGAAGCCAGACCTCATTCCCACTAATGGTTTCTCAACAGTCTGCATCACATGAGCTGATGGTCCTAGTCCATTTCCTCTAGAACAGTTGTCTACAACAACTGAAACCATCATTTCAATTGGTACCACGATAGACCAAGGTTTTAATGAGCAGGGAGTTTAATAAAAGAGGTGTTCCTCCAGCTCCAGACTTATCTCTCCAGAGATATGGTCTGTGGTGTGTCTATGCCATAAATAAGCAGGCTGTGTTGTGTGCTCACAACACTTTCCCACTGGCATAGCTTACATTGGTTTCATTCACTGATAGCAATTACTCTGGGATCTAGAGTGGATAGTGACCAGCTTCCCTGGTTTAGCCACATGCAGAAGTTCCTAATAAAGTACCTCATGACTAGTGGCAGGGAAACAGGTGCAAACAGCTACCCTGAGATAAGCTGTGGACATTTAACAACTACAATGTAATTTAAACCTGTGTATTTTTACTGCTGATTTTTCCAGGGATAATTTACACTAATATCAAATGAGCAGGGCTATATGATGTCTGTCCCTTTCTTATTTTGACAAACATAAAGGCAGGTTGCTCTTTATGTTGCATAAATTCATCATATGTCCAGAGTCCAAGTCTTCCCAGTCTTAATTTTCAAGGTTGTCAGTTTGACACCTTTCAAGAACATTGAAGGCATTAAATTGTAAAGGAGGAGAGAAAAAGGTAGTAGTGACTCCTGAGTTCCATGTGTCGGGTAATTTCATGATTACTGCTGTCACAAGAAGCAATCTTATTGTGATATTTAATGTTTTCTGAGTGGGAAGATAACTGTTTGTTGTTGGAAATATATAGGTGAGGTTGCACAGCATTTGACTGGGAGATTTTTTATAAGTGCTATTTTGCACTAATTGTTGCAAAACATAGCTGTATCATATTCTAGATTATGCTTACCTCTGGTGCTAAGAAAAGATTTGACAATAAGGCAATATTCTCTTTGGTCTTGTGTATGTGTGTGTCTTTTTTACCGATATCATATACAAAACAAATAAATGTGTGATCCATCAGTGAACTAAAGAATAAGCTACAATTTGAACCATATTTAATGTATCCATGTCCTTGCCTATTGAATGACTGAATTGGCCTAATACCACAAATGACCTGTTCTCTTTATAGTCTCTCCCCTTGGTTTTATGGATATATCAGGAAAAAATGTGAAATCTTGCTTTGTCTTATTGTCATGACATATGCTGAAAGATGTGATCGAACAAATGATTTACTTTTCTGATACAGCACTAACAGGTGTGTTTTGTGAGCATAGGCCATTGAAAGTTATCCTGTTAGGTGTATCGTGCAGCTTTCTTTTTTTTCATTTGCATACCTGTGTATTGTGTTTGTGCAGTAGCTGTTCCTCCATAGGAACTCTTTCAGTGGTCAGTTTGAGAGCAGGGAGGGATGCTGACTGGAGTTACTGTCATTTCTCAATTATTTCAGCACTAATTTGAAACTGCTTGAGCATATATACTGACCAGCTGTCCCATAAACTGTTTCATTGACTTATTTGGATTAGAGTAATAAACATCTGAGCATTTTAGTTGGAAGTAGGAACGTGTAATGATTACTGTATAAAAAAAAATTCTCAACTAAAGTGACTGATTGCAAATAATTATATATGCCTCTAGGTCACATATTTAGCCTTTCTATAAATAACTATTTAGAAATATGAATGATGCTTTGGCCTTTTCCTCTGAAGTTAATTCAAAGGATTAATAATAAAAATAATTATAGTAGAATACTCCAGGTCAATAACCTAGAACATCTTGAAAATGTGAATTTGTTTGATTGTAGAAAAGATTTTGGTTTATTAAAAACATATCAGTTAATAGAATGCTGTGATTTCTGACCGTCCTATAAACAGCCTTGTCATCTAAGATGTTTTCAACCTGTTCTTTTCTTTGCATCATTATTATAACCATTAGGTGCTAGGAGCAGCAGAACAGGCAGTAGTGCCCACATGTCTTCATTCAGGGAATCACAGTACACTTTCTATAATGAATCATTAAAGTTGATCATGTTTAAGAATGGCTGCACTTTATACATGTCGTCTGAAATTTTCCAACTCACTGAAGCTTTCTGATAGTTTCTCTTATGAGTTCTCCATAGCACTTACATTTTTGTATCCATAACATCATTTGTTGTCATTTGAACAGGTAGAAGATATTACAGCCACTCATGAAGCCTCAGTGTTAGAGGTGGAAAATAGCCATACCATTGCCATTGCAGTACTCCAGGATGAGCATGACAGCAAGGTTCAAGGTAACCCTAAGGCATTTATATGAACAGAGCCACACCAGTCCTAGAGCTGGGTATTGCTGGGAGATGTCACAGGCCTGAAGCTTCTTCATGATGAGAAAATAGTAGTTGTCATATAACCCTAGCCCTCTAACTTTGGAGTGAATATACTTTAGCAGGGAAAAAACAAAACCTATAAACCTTCATAAACAGTCTTTCCT